>NW_025766003.1:555000-775000 GCF_003918875.1 Haliotis rubra
ACACACACACACACACACACACACACACACACACACACACACACACACACACACATACATACATACATACATACATACATACATACATACATACATACATACATACATACATACATACATACATACATACATACATACATACATACATACATACATACATACATACATACATACATACATACATACATACATACATACATACATACATACATACATACATACATACATACATACATACATACATACATACATACATACATACATACATGCATACATACATGCATACATACATGATCCGTGAAGGTCCGGATTAGAATGTACCTTCAGTAACCCATGCTTGTCGCAAGAGGCGACTAACGGGATCGGGCGGTCAGACTCGCTGACTTTGTTGACACATGTCATCGTATCCCAATTGCGCAGATCGATGCTCATGTTTCTTGTTTTAATAGTTGAAAAATGGTGACTTGAAATGGTTTATCTTTGTCTCAAACCAGAATTGTATTTCAACCTTTCTCTTGGACAGCTAAATCACTGTTTTTGGTTTATTTCGGCATGGGCGAAAATAGGACAATTTAACTCTTCTGAAAAAAGATGCATTTCACCTAAATATGAATGCATTTGAGAATTTTGTTTCATGATTTGCATAAAGCTGTGTTGTTAAGCGTTCTTGTAAACTAATAGCTTCCAACCTATCTTTGATAGCATTTAAGTAATTCATAAATGTAGGAGGGTAACGTTTCTTTTGGCGTTTAGTGTACATACATACTCACACATATACATGTATATTATGTACACATGCATGCATACACCCACACTCTATGCATAGATCTCCCAATGGCGATTTCAGGAAGCCTGTCCCACTCTTGTTTCAGACACCGTGGGCAGTGGCAACTCAAGTTGAATGAATAATCATTGAAAACACGACATGTAAGCGGCACTAATAGACTTTAGTTTCGACCAATGACATCTGTTGGCAATATGCAAAGTGTGACTCACCACGTGACATGTAATTGATAACGAGTGGCTCAACGTCATGTTTTCTCCAGCAGCTTGATGAAAGTTTGAAGCAATTTGATTTGTCACTTGAGCTCGATTTGATCCTGGTTTCGGATCAGCTTGTGTTACGCTAGACTAATGCTTAGTCTCTGAACATATATAATTTTGATAGTAACAAACAAGCCCATTTAAATTGAAAAGGAGCCCCAGGAAGACCTGAGATTCAGAACCTGAACCTGAGGAAATCTAGACTTGCTTTATTTAGGGCTTTAGCACTGCAGAGAGGGCTTGGCAGTAGGGAAATTAGTGTGGTTCAGGGACTGTGAGACCGACTAGTCTTACGCTTGTCATTAGCTTTGGGCGCCTTTGGGCCTGCTGACCAAAGACAGTGACACATTGGACGTAATGGCCTCGGCACGCAGACGTCGTCCAGTTTCCAGTCCGCCAGCGCCATGTAGACGTTGCAGACGATGCACAACTAGGTCATTCACAAACAACGAAAGAAAATACGTAAATCTCATTTGTATGATGGGTAGAATATGGTCTCTGGTGTAACGGACTACTGTGTGCGGTACGTGCATAATAATGGATGTGGTTTGGTGTAAGGGCTACGACAAGCATCCTTATATAGGAGCGTGTCTATACTATGCTATTGTTAGTGTTGAAAAAGGCAAAGTTGCACGTCGACGTGACGATGCGCAATGCGTCTGTGTTATGGTGTTGGTTTTGTTGTCAGAGACAACGTTTATTTTCGGCTACCCGTTCAAAACACACATTCTTTCTGTGAAAACAGGATTCTGACATAAAATATTCACAACTCAAGGAGCATTTGAAATAAATCCCTGATGCGATATCGATATATCGATTATGTACTAGTCGGTCCACAACGCCTTGTAAGCCGCCGTGCAAGCATAGTACCGCAAGCCATCCACAGCAACAGGGCGGTTGTTGACACCATCGACGCCTTGTTGTCCTGGTTCAACCTGAATGAGTGTGTCATGAAAAAGGTTTTTCCAGGAGTAGAATTTCCACTGGTAAAGGTAACCAAACATTGAGATCAGTTGGTTGCGTGACATTCAGTATTAATAGAATGGGCCTCTTTATCGACGTGGTCGTCCTTATACCCACTGGTATTGTTCCCTATGCTTATAGATACAGGCAGGTGTTCGTGGCTGGCCATCTATTATTCAGGACGTTAACAGAGCGGGAACACGGGTTACAAAGTGAGCTCTGCGCGAGGACTGTTAGTCATTACAAGGTCGTTTGCTGAGACCAGATGATAGTATCTCTATTTGTCAGGGGATAAACAGAAGGTAAATAGACAAAACAGACCGTTGCTTCAGGTTACTAGAATAAAGCATGTGAAGGAGCATGTGGCATGTATGTATGCATACTATATGTGTATGGCGGGCGTAGGGCACAATAACTACAGAAAAACAGGAAGGTGGGGAAATGACCGGCCAGATATATATTTGGGTGGGGTATTGTCCGGGTGGGGAAATTATAGTTGGGGAATTGACATGGTGGGGAAATTACCGTGTATGACATAACTGTCGCGTAATTTGATGGAGGAAAAAGAAGGTAGTATTTGTGAGGTGGTGAGATGTTTCGCAAGTGAGGAAAAGGTAGGCAGTGTTTGTAGAGATGTTTGGCAAGTGAGGAAAACGTAGGTGGTGTTTGTGACTGACTAACTGACTGAGTATGGTTTTACGCCGCTTTTAGCAATATTCCAGCAACATCACGGCGGGGAACACCAGAAATGGGCTTCACACATTGTACCCATGTAGGGATTCGAACCCGGGTCTTCGGCGTGACGAGCCAACGCTTTAACCACTAGGCTACCCCACCGCCCAGGTGGTGTTTGTGAGGTGGTGAGATGTTTGGCAAGTGAATAGAAGGTAGGTGGTGTTTTGTGAGGTGGTAAGATGTTTGGCAAGTGAATAGAAGGTAGGTGGTGTTTTGTGAGGTGGTGAGATGTTTGGCAAGTGAATAGAAGGTAGGTGGTGTTTTGTGAGGTGGTGAGATGTTTGGCAAGTGAATAGAAGGTAGGTGGTGTTTTTTGAGGTGAGGAGAGGTGGGGTGAGGTGAAATTGGGTTTAACGTCGTGCTTGAGAATATTTCGCTCATATGACGACGTGCCTGCGCGTGTATGTGTATGTGCGGCTGCTTGTACTAGTCCAGACTTAAGCTGGTTTTATAGTGCTAGCCCACTGAGATACCATGCCGCAGTGAAGCTTGAATACCTCACTCAGACACATTATACTGACTCCGAGTCGACCAGTCCTTGGTGTACCCATTAATGCCGAGCGCCAGGCAGGGACCAACAAGTACCATATTTTAACGTCTTTTGGTATGACGCGATCGAGGATCGAACCCGCGACCTTCCGCTCTCCGTTTTGTGAGGTGGTGAGATGTTTGGCAAGTGAGGAAAAGGTAGGTAATGTTTGTGGAGATGTTTCGCAAGTGAGGAAAAGGTAGGTGGTGTTTGTGAGGTGGTGAGATGTTTGGCAAGTGAATAGAAGGTAGGTGGGTATTTGTGAGGTTGTGAGATGTTTGGCAAGTAAGGAAAAGGTAGGTGTTTGTGGAGATGGTTGGCAAGTGAGGAAAAGGTAGGTGGTGTTTGTGAGGTGGTGAGATGTTTGGCAAGTGAGGAAAAGGTACATAGTGCTTGTGAGGTGTGAGAGAAATGCACCCACTGCAACGAGACAGAAACACCCGAACGTGTCCTACTAAACTACACAACCAATAACACAGAATGGTGCTCAATAGTTCACTGGACACTAACACACATCTAACACTACAAACAGTCCTAAACCAAACCAAATAACACCCAAACCTTCAAAGCCTTAGGAATATTTCTTATTAAAACTGTTTTTTTTAGGTCGCCTATAATCCCACATAACCAACTAGAGCTAACATGAAAAACATACAAAAATAAGGCACAAAAACAAAGATCATCATCTTTCGTTTTAATTACCTTGCCTTTTTAATTACCAACATATTTTTGACCATTTGTAGTTTGAATCAAGCTGGCCCTTATAAACATATAGTCTACTATACAGTCTGCCGTAAAGACGGTGAAACAAGTGTAGCCAAGGAAGCTCATCCAAGTTTATAATATAAGTCTAGATTACGGCAGTTTCAGTCTAGAGACTACATGTTAGTGTTAAACATGTAATACATCCAACAGTAAACAGTAAGCAGACCTATCATAATGATGAATATTCCAGTGACCGCTACCTTTGGTTACGCGTGAAGATCCGGGTTAGAACTGATCTTCAGTAACCCATGCTTATCGTAAGAGGCAACTAATTGGACCGGGTGATCAGGCTCGCTGACTTGGTTGACACATGGCATCTTATCCCAATTGTATAGATCGATGCTCATGCTGTTATTCACTGGATTGTCTGGTCCAGGCTCGATTATTTACAGACCGTCGCCGTATAGGTGGAATATTGCTGAGTGCGGCGTAAAACTAATTCACTCACTCACGACCTTTGGTGCAAGGTTACTCTGAACCCTACCACGTCATATGCGTCATCGAAGAGTGATTAAGTATCCAATGTCACCCCTAACACTGGCAGATACCAAGTTTTATTGATCGACTGCACTGACCATTTTGAAACTTTCCCCAGGCTATAACTTACAGATGACCTTAACATACATTAATTCTAGTCTTGACCATTAACTACTTTCCACTTTCCTTTTCTCTAAAGTCAATAAACGTGGTTTGAGATCAACTCAAGAGATGTCACAACAACGCAAGGACAATAATTTGCAGCGGTTAATTCTCACTACACCTTAAAGCATTCCCATTCCCATAGACAAACCTATTTTTTTAAAGGGCTTACTAATTAATTTTAGTTTATTTCCTGTTTGGCTCTCAAAGCGTATCACTTCTCTAATGGTTGTAAGTTCTTGTGTGCACCATGAAGACTAAATAGGCCACTGGTTTTAGTTGCTAGTTGACCTAACATTACGTACATGTCCATAAGGGGATACACATATTCCAGTTCCTCTTGCAGAACCTACGATCCGACGACATACATATTAACGTGAATGGGGAATATTCAACATAACGGCTCGCATGTTTCCAAATGAGTGATTTCTCTAACGATCTTGCGGACTTGCTTTGGAGATTGTACGTGCGCTTTCTGACATTCTTAGGTAATGTAATTATATAGAGCTTCGAGTTCATACACAATATATTCATATGTAACTTATCAAGTATACTGTTAAACACTGTGCTTACATTTCCTCTCTCTGGGAATATTTTAGTTTGACGTTTCTTGTGGCTTTCATATTTGTTTCAGTGTATTCATTTTAATTTCAACCAGTTGTAGCAGCAAAGGTACATGCAGTTTGTTTGTTCGTTTGTTTTTAACGCCGCACTCAGCAATAATCCAGCTATAGACAGACAGACAGATAGATTATTTGAGTCTCACCTCATATATACAGTAAAAGTACACGTAGAATTGGAAAAATATAGCAGTATAAAGAATATATGAGCCATTCTATAAGAGTGTATATATGCTAAAAGTTTACACACACATATACATAAGTATATAACAATTTTTTTATTTTTTAAAATGCATAAACATATCATATGAAAATATATACATACAGAATACTTAAAAGGTAAAACATAGGCATACAAAATTAAAACATAATGAATTTATACGATAAATTATATGGCGGCGTCGGGTTACATGCAAGCTCAGACAACTGGTAGACACCGCTTACACTAAATCACCATAGGACTCTCCACGGATTCTTCAGTTTGAGATGTATTTTCATTGTCTATGTCCAAACACACAGTTGGAAATATAAGGTGAACAGTTGGTAATAATTAGAACATGTTTCCAACAAATCATCATCATCATCGTTGTTGTTTACAACTGGTTACAATCTTTTAAAAGCAGCAATTTTCGAGCGCTTTAGTAATGATAATTACTGTTGGAATTAAACAGAATTGCCTGTCTTGTTTGAAGTAGTTCTAATGGTATGTCACAATGTATGAAATCCTTCCAGGGGTCATGTGTCGCTATTCGACTTGTCCAGAAATAACAGGAGTGGATCCCGAATGTTTTACCTCAGCCGCCATCCCTCAGACTTGCATCCTGTTGGCAAGTTTAGCCATCTGAACAAATTGAACACTGAATATTTGCTGAATACTTACTTCCCATTTCTTTGCAAGTTTTGTTATCCAGCCTAACATATATGGGGACTTTAATCCTACATGATGTGTCCCTGGACAATTTCTGGCCTGAATGCCATGCTTCTCTCCAACTTTGAATAGTGTTCCTGATTCCTGTGTACTTATGTCACCAACTTGTATCGTAGGTGCTATTACGTTTGATTTTGCAGGTACCTGGAAGTAGGGGTGCGAAGTTTAACGCATATTTTCGAATTCCCCTCTTAGTCACTAAAACGATGTATTCAGACATATTTATGTGATATTCTTATAAAAACAACTCGGCCTACGATATATTAGTTTTGTTTTGTCGTGAGAGATTGACATGAGTCGCAAACCAAATTGGTGGGAGTCGGCAGGTATGTATGTCGTGAGGTACAAAACCATGAATGTAGCAGATTCTGCCATTAATTGATGATCTGGTTTCACTATGACTGTTTGGATATGTATCACAAACGTGTTGAACTGATACCATTGGATGCTCTGGTAAAGCCAAAACAAATACTGGTTTAAAGGTCACATGCAACGTAAAACACAACTTTGCAGATTCTGATACCTTTCGGTATGGACTTACCGAAACAAATCATCAAAAATGCAAATTCAACTTATAAAGTTGAAAAATATCGCGATGAAAAAAACCGCGCGAAATCGGAGTTCAAACGATTCACTAATTTTCCCCCGACTTTTCGGGGGAAAACTGGTTTCAACAGCTGGGCTGCGCTCATAGCACGTGCGCAGTGAAATAGGTTCGTGCAACTTGGAAGCGGGCTGTCCGGTGAATACTCGGTGAAGGCTTTGGTGTGAGCTATTTTTCTAATGTTTTGTTGATATCTCACAGGCGCGAGCTTTTTATATGTTATGGCAGTAAATAAACTGTTTATATAATTTCATTTGTCTATTTCACTACACGTTCTTCTTACCGAGTCACTTTCTCAGTTCGATACTTAAAAGCAATGTCATTATTTAGCGTTGACAGAATTTCTAACTGTGATATAGATATGTCGTTGTCACAGACTAAACTCAATGTCTTGTTTTATTGACACCTGTGTGTCTGCCTGCCTGTCTGCTAATGACAATATTCAATACACAACTGCGATCACTGACCACATGCAATTTGAACTTAACACCAATCAGGCTATACACCATAAACAAAATGCATTGATTTATGGCCCGAGCTCGGTCTCTGTCACATTATGTAATTACACAGACAGGCAGGTGTGATACTTGAACACATGACATGTTATGATGTCTGTTGATTGCAAAATGTTATACCAAAAAAATGAGCATGTATTTACAAAACCCAACGTCTCTATATATACACACACAATGAGCCGTGAGGGCATCTGCAAATGAACCAGCCGTTACACTTGAGTGCACACCCACCCGCTCTGACTGGGTTCGGTATCCCGGCTGCTTCGTTTCTTGGGAAGTAAACCCAAGTACACAATATTGCACTTTTGATTTGCGATTGTACGCTTATAAGTTTGTTTATATGTTTTTTCATAACCAGCAATGTATATTATATGTCATGAATAAGTGATAATTGTGTTTTAATTATGTTTGATTTTTGGTTGCATGTGACCTTTAAGTTTCCTCTTCAAAAAATGGGACTTGGACACGGCTATGAGTAGCATTCATGTCCAGACCATAACTCTGAAACAATTGGTTATTTTACAGTGAAACTTAGCATATGTATCCAAAACATGCCGAACTGGTGCCTCATAATGGTATGTTGGTTAAGTCTGAAAAGAAAGTGTTTCCTTGTATTTTTCAGATCCGTGGGAGAAGTGGACCTGAGCAACCCGTGTCCTCAAATGGTGGATATACTTGTTGTATGTTGTCACCAACAGGACCAGGATGTCAGGCGCTATGACTTGGGTCATGTTTGTCATCATTTCCCACTTTTGTACAGACCAATATTCATGATGTCAATTACCGATATGGTACAGAACTAATTCTGCACAGACCACCATCGTATACTGAATATGGCATTAAACAACTGCAAACACAAACTTGACAGTGACTGCAATGCATGTACATTTTCTCAGACACTGCTGACGTTACATACATATATACTTTTGCTTTTCTAAGAGACACCCTGCACAAATTAGTTAAAGAAATAGTTGATGTCATAATGATTATTTTGGGGCAGGTATCCTCATGTTCCCCTTATGTATTCACCTCCATAAACAAACTTCAAGGTGACTCATGGTTGGGTCGCCGTTGGGATGGTGATAATGATGTCCTCCTGATATGGACTGATCTGGTTTCCTATCATTCAAATGCATTTCCTCCCAGGAAACAGCATCACCAATGAATCTCAAAGCGGTTACGTTTTAACCACCCTCTTAAAATAGTCCTCATAATCCTCACCCTCATAATGATAGATAAGGGGACATTTTCTATATTGATATGTTCAGCTACGCATTAGGCCAGAACGAAAACTGTTCGAAAGAGTTTTCAAAAGAATTGTGTGGATTCGTGTCATAATCGTGAAAACTGGGTTCAGGTTTATAAAAGGCATTAATGTTGAACGTTTATCTTTGGTGAAACAATTTAAACAGAAGTATACACAGAAATGATCTCATAGCAGGAATATAATGCTGAGATTTAAACATTTGCAAAGAAAATAATAATTACTGTATTGTTTTAGAATGAGTCACCTCTATAGCAGGTCTGCATTGTTCTTAATGATACGTTTATTGGTTCGTTGAACATATATGTCACAAGAAATCACCATCATGTAATATTGTTAAATGTATGAGTTATATGAAGTTTGGAGGCTACTGACCATTAAGAATGTGTGAATGAGTGAGTTTAGTTTTACGTCGCACTCAGCAATATTCCAGCTACATGGCGGTCAGGATGTGTGTGGCAATAAACCGGTGCAATCTTGATAGCATTCATAAATTATTAAATAGATCTAGCACCATATGTGCTTTTCACCTCCTAGAAAATAAACTGAGTCAGTCTTATTGGGATATGATTTACGTTTTGCTATCAATTCTATATCTGTATTTAAGATACTCACGATGGAGCAGAGTCATTAATCATCATATATTGAAATGCATCGTCAGCAGTTACACTTCATGCACTTAATGTTACCCACTATATCACTAATTAATACGAACAATATAGATGGACCCAGGAAAGCTCATAGTAGAATGATTATGACAGATCAAGGATGTTTCAGAATGGATCCTTGCAAGGTCACGACATGCGCGTCAGTAAACCCTACCTCAGTTACCTACTGATTATGGTCGTTCTGCGTTGTTAGGGGAGATGTAAGCTCCAGCTCTGCACCTGCTTGGTCCATGATAAGTCAAGGAGTGAGGGGTCGGGCGACCGCATCTCCTAACTAACTACATCACATTCATGTACTGGCACACATACATTCAAAGATGAACACAACACCAGGTTCTATACTCACATAGGTTTACTCTGTCTGAGTCCATCTATCTAAGTACAACTTCAATACAAGACTAGGCATCCATGTACCTACCACACGGGGGAACTGAGTGACGTGGATTGGCTTCCGAATCGTTGAGCTAGTAATCTCCGCACTCTGAGCTCCGAGCGCCAAACACGTCTTTTTAAATGGTTCGAGCTTGACCTGATCTTGATCACATATTTCAACATTATCGTTTTGATGACTGTGTCTGACCTTGCACGCCTATGTATTGTAATTAGAGGGGTCTCGGGAAGCACCGTTCGGTGACTCCCCTTTTCAGTGATTTGTTACTTCTGTCTCTTGTATTTCGTAATTTTCCTCTGACGACCTTGTCCTGTCCTTGCCTCGCTAAAGCTTTGGTCAAGTTCACGTCTCAATGGTTATCCTTCTCTTATTCCCGACTTTCTATCTCCATTCTGTGTGTTTAACCGTTCTCAGACATGAACCAACGGATATCAGTCCTGAGTCTGCAAATGTAAATACGGAATCTGATGTAATTCTCTTAATGTTTTAGGGGTGCATTCTTACCTTATAACAATATTACATTGAACATACTGAACAGCATCAGCCACGGGTCTGAGTAGCCAGTCGCAATTATGAGATCATTCATTCCACTTGACATTTAATTCATTAAGTCATTTGCGATTAGAGTGATCAAATTAAATTAAATTCATAAATGTATAAAATCTATGTAAACGGCCTTGACATATGAACACCGAGAACTGAAAAGTTTCAAATTCCGCTGATGTCATTAACCACGGACGCCTCGACATTAATGGGTTTAGCTGAGAGATTAACCACAAAACCAACCCATATTGAAGGGTTTGGCCCAGAGACATGCCATATCCGTGACAACCCATGGTCTTGAACGCTACAGGAGATCATCAATTCTTATCAACCCTGAAGCTAAAATGCCGTTTCACATTTTCTGTGGGAATACAATCTAAATACATAACCTAGTATTTTTGAAGATATTTTGTTTTTGCACTTGCGGGTACATGCACACAACAATATTTAAGATCCCTATAATTCAGATTCTACCTGTGTCATACCATCAAGTTTGACGTATGATTTAGTGTTCCGTCAATAAATCACGTTGATGTAACGAGGAATACCAACTGATCACAGTGTCTAGATGTTTACCTTGAGAAGACAAGATTGACAGATTGTCTGGCCTCAGCGTTCCATCGGCCACTGGATAATATTTCATCAATTATACATGCAAACACAAGCCTGACCACTGGTATCTTTGAAGTTCCCGGACAGATCATTTTCTAGAGATTTGGAAGCCCTGCCATGACCAATGCTGAAATGTATATTGCAGACCAGATTCGTAAGTAAGACCATAACTGTGACACAATAGTTTGTTGATTTTGAGTGATGTCAATCGAGGATAGTTCTGGCAAATACAAATGGCATACATTGGCACTTTACTACCTTGTGTTTTTATGCAATTCTAAGTTATTTTATTATGGCAATATAACTCGACAAATGTTTAAGCATTTGTGTACATACCTATCTACTTAGGTCACCCTTTTCCGTGATAGTTCCAATCACAATCTAGGTACACTGTGCAACGTCTTCAGCTCTTAAACACGTACCTAAGCACATTGAGGCATTTAGGGTCTTAACATGTTCAGTGCTGAGTTTGGGCCATTCGTAATTCTGTGTGCTTTCATTTCGAACCTCAGCCTACAAGAGAGCGAAAAACAATACTACAAATTTGCACTAACTGTGTAACTTCTTTTATGATAACTTTAGATGACTTGGTAATAGTTTTTCTGTTCATTTATGATATAGATAGAATCGTTTAAATTCGGAAATAATGTTTTATACATATAGATGAAGACAGATCAAGTTGACGTGTTTTTTAGGGTGTGCAACAAACAAATAGTCTTTATGACATCAGGCATACATTTCTAAAATTGAGATAAGAGAACAGTTTATTTTTTACGTCGCAATGAAAGTTTAGGAGGGACAGGGAATGGAAAAACAACAAAACAACACAAAACCGGACAGGCTTAACTGCTAAACGTGGCGAAGACCTGTGTTACGACGTAAATTGTAATACTTGCAACAAATTGTAATAACCCTTTACGTAAATTGTAATATATACGTAAATTGTAATAAAAACTGACGTAAATTGTAATAGGCAAATTGTAATAAATATTGACGTAAATTGTGAAATTTTAGTTGCGATAAAATATAATAAATATTTAAGTAAATTGTAATAACAGGTTTAATCATTCGTAAATACGCGTGTGTTCGTTTGTCGTTGAATTTCATACATCATATAAGCTTGTTAGGGCGATAACTCAAGGGAAAAAAATGATTGATTTTGTTCAAATTTGGTACCAAGGTGTCGTGGCGAGGTTCGCCGACACCACTTGAATTTAGTGACCTTGAGATAATTTGCAAGGTCACAGCAAAAATTAGGATGATTTGCCTATATAAAGATTGTTAGCGCGTAAACTCAAGAAAGAAATTATGGATTTTGTTCAAATTTGGTACCAAGGTGTGGCGAGATTCGCCGACACCAGTTGAATTTAGTGACCTTGAGATAATTTGCACGGTCACAGCAAAAATCTGAGGGTTTTGCAAACATAAAGATTGTTAGAGCGACAACTCAAGAAAGAATTGATAGATTTTGATCCAGTTTTATATCAAGGTGTATTGGCGGGATTCCCCCTACACCAGTTGGTAGTATCGTCTAACGCCTTCAAATTCAGTGATCTGCGGATAATGTTCAAGGTCACAGCGAGTATTCTTGCGATATCCCCCAAAATAAGGGATGGAATTTGTTCGCATTTTGTATCAAGGCATGCGATGACAGTTTCGGTAACGTTTAGATAATTTGCAGGGCCACGCAGATGATTATTGCAATATTCGTGCGGCGGGGGTAATAGCTGTGTTTGTGACAAAAACCTTTTCATTATGGATTTTCAAAATTTTGTTACAAATTGGTTTCTATAATTCCATGTTAATACTACCAGCTGTGAAAGTATTCGTGACACGTCTTACAAATACCAGAGATTATTTATGTTTGTTTTGAATATTAAAGTCAATTGTTTTTCATTATTGAGTTATTTTCACTGTTGACGCAAGGACATATTTTACGAGCAATAGCTTTCAATATTTTAATGTTAATTCTATTACATTTTGAAGTTCTTCATAGCATATCCAAAAAGAACAGGATATTGTTTGTTTACGCTTTGAAAAGGGTACTTACAATGTTGACGCAAGGGCATGTTTGAAGTTAATTTGATGTTTTGATCATATGCGATTTATTATGATTTATGTTTCGATTATACATTCATATTTTGCGTTGTTACAGTTTAACCTGGTTCGTATTATATTCTTCATCATATCACTACAAATTACTGTATTTTTTATGAGAGGGAATTTGATGTTGAATTTGCTAAGGATACCATGAATCGCTGGCGCCTGGTTATTCCTTGCCACATAGCAGTCAGTTTGTCTACTCATTTGCTGTATTTGATTGATGCATTTAAAATAATTGATGCATTGTATCTATTTGTTTCACGGAATCGATCATATGTACTCGTTATCAAAGTAAAGTCAAATTTCCTGTAATGTATACAATGTTTGTTGACATTTAATTGTGAGGGGTATATTAAGGAAAACATTAATTTCACAGCCAAAAATACAACAAAGAAATGAACGGGTGACATTAACCTCAAAGAATGATAGTAACAATGCTTATAACCTACGAGGGGTCATTTGTTTTCATACGATATGCACCGGGTAAAATATCACTTTGTCATGGTGAAATGACATCACGAACAATGTTATGACGTCACGTTGCTTCTAAAAAGCATCCTTCTAAGTACAATGATACCCAATGAAAGACTTTGGTAATAAATAGAAAATTGTATTCGTGACCATATCATACTATGTTAACGACCTAAATATTGGCATATTCCTTGCTCTGATTCAGAAAATACTAAGATATAGGCAGTTGTGTCGTAAACATGTTAAGACAAGGACACTCATATTTATTTTCTATAAAGTCGGCTATATTCCAAACATGAGAAATGGTTAAATAATGTCTTATAAAAGTTACCAACGTCCCAATAGTGTCCATAGATTTTAGGAATGATAATAAACTTCATCACTTGTTTGATAAATGACAAAGGTTCATTCAACCAAATTAAAAGGTTTTCAGGCTTGAGGGACGAAGCTCATTAAAAAATCCATCGCCAGCTATTTTTTAGGGGCTGATAAAAGGTTCGAAAATGTTTGTATTGTTGTATGTTAGATATACCCGTTAGACCTAGCCCCTCTATATGTATTAAAACCACCACCACCCCTGGCTATTATTTTCAGTTTATTTACTTTATTCCTTTGCTTTTTGTATCTAAATAGGTCAGAAGCATTCAGAGATCGAAATCCCTTTTTCCTTCGAGATTCTCGTTTCTTTTAAGTATGTTACGTGGGGCGTTGAAAGAGTAGCCAGCCTATCTATATTCTCGATGTCCAATGTTTGAAAAGCTTCTATTTTATTTTGAAGGAATCATTAGCAAAGTCATATCCAAAATTTCACATACAGTGAAAGCTGTCCAAACCGGCAGCTGTTCAAGTTGTCAACATCGGCAAAAACTCAGTCTCGCCCGTGGCTAATACATTTATCATCATTTAAAAGCTCTGCAATTCGACAGCTGTCAATTTCGGATCTCGGCATGAAATCAGCCGCCCGAATATGTTCAGTATAGTATTGGGTGACTTCCCGTCATAATCAACGGTCAAATATTTGGATTGCTTGATTGATATTTACACGGGGACTGTTTTTTTTCGAGGACATCGTTTTAATCTTTCCAAAACACTGTGTTCAGATATACAATATATTGAGAGCTGACACTTGTGTGACCATCAGTATTTAGTCTGAATCCTTGGCATCATGTATGAATAAGTGAAAACATTAGAATAAGTTGTATCCTTGTGATTACGTCATCCGGAAGGGGGGTGGGTAGTATGGTTTAAACATATTTTTATTCCTAGAGAATCTGGTTTGGTAAACAAGCAGAACTCTGCTTATATCAATACCTCACCAGTACATATATCATTTAAACAAATACACAAGAACTGGATACAAAAACCGACAAATTAAATCATATATGTGCGTTGTAGGTGCTTATAAACATTGAGCTTGCAGCTACACTTCATTAATTGATTGCATATAATTGTTAGTATAATTTGTCAAATCGTTTAGACTTATAGATGTATTGATGCAGGGACTCTATTATGTTCTTATTGACGTTGTTGTTTGCCGGAGGTATTCCGTATAACACAGTTTGGAGATTGTGGCCATTTACATAGAAGTAGGTATTATTTCTAATAGCAGTGTATAACTTACATGTAAAAAGATAATGAACAGTATCTTCATTGTGGTATCCACAAGCGCATCCAGGGTTGTTAGAAATGTGTCTATTTACTTTATCCGCATTCAAATCACTACAGCCGAGCTTAAGTCGACAGTGTACGATCTGACAGAATCGACTGCCATAATTTAGATCTAGATAATTATTTGATTCATCATTTTTAAGCAGAGATTTGAATTCACCGATTGAGTTAGCGAATACTAAATTATCAGGTAATGAATTCCAAATTTTAATTGTGTCAGGTAGGAACGACTTTTCATATATTTTAGTCCTACAATTTATTGTTTGTAACTTAAATTTATTACGGAGATTATATTAACTGTTTTCGGAGACAAAGTTAGGGACAAGGTCACAGAGGTAGTCAGGTGCGAGATCGTTATTCGGCGGGTAGTATCTCAACTGAACAAGCGATTGTAGTTTCAAAGTGTCTTTTTGTGCACTTTAATATCAAAGTTTGATTCTAGCGGACTTCTACCAATCTCAAGCATACAAAATGTTTCTTGCACATTTTGAACCTAATAGCTGACATTCAATGTGGTTTTCGTAAAAACAGAAGTACCATTGATCACTTAGTACGTTTAGGAGCACTTGTCAAAAACGCTGTAATTAATGAACAACATGCAGTGTCGATCTTTTTCGATTTAGAAAAGGCATACGACACTACATGGAAATACAGTATTTTAAAAGATGTACATGACTTTGGATTGAGAGGCCGTTTGCCTCAATTTATAACCAAATGTTTTAAATGACAAGCAATTTCAAGTACGAGTGGGTTCTACCCTGTCTGATCATTATAGTCAGGATCAGGGTGTCCCACAAAACTGTAATTAGTCTGTCACATTCTTTAGTATAACGATTAACAGTTTAGCAAAGCACAACAACGTATGGTATGGATTTACAACTTCTTTAAAATTTACAACACGGCGTTTCTGGGCTACTTCTTGCCCCTTCATCAGGTGAATGACAGAATATGAAAATATATAGTATGTACAGGAAGCCAGTGAGATAGCGTTTCAAAGCTTGCAAGACGTGCCAAGAACATCTGCAGTCCCTCCAATCTACAACAAGAATTATCCCACCTCAAATCTACCTTCATAACCCTCAATGGCTACCCGAGACACCTAGTAGAAACCACCATCATGAAGACGTTAGAACATCAAGATCAACCTCCTACTAATCCTAAACCATCCCCTATATGCATAAATATTCCCTATGTTGGATCCATCAGTCGTCACATCAGTAGACGTCTAAAGAAAATTGCCAGCATTGACACTACCTTCTCATCTGGCATAACCCTCAAATCTTTATTAAAAGCCAGGGGTAAAGGAAGCTGTGGAACTACCCCTAACCCAAGATGGTGTGTGTACAAATTGAAATGTACATGTGGCAGCACCTACATAGGTGAAACAGACAGGCCTGTATGTACTCGTATGAAAGAGCACAAAGCATCGGTGAAAAAAACGGACGTGAAATCAGCATTATCAGAACATTTGATCAGAAATTCCAGCCATACCATCATTTGGGATGACACTGACATTTTGGCCGTCAACATCAGCAATTGGCGGAAAAGGAAATTGATGGAGGCCATATGGATCCACCTCACCAAACCTGAAATCAACAGGGATCAGGGTGTTTTTCTATGACTGAGTTTGAAAGGATCAAGAAAACATACTGATATACAAAAAAATATATAAAAAATAATAATATTCTGAGGCACAAATTATAACCATGTTAAATGTTAGCAATAAAGAAATATTCTGAGCAAAACATATAAACGCATGGCAAATTCACCTAAGCTCGGACTATTCCGATTTGGGGGAAATCGTTGTGATTAATTGTATGATTAATTATTAGTCTAGTTAGCTTTATTGTAGCCACAAGAGCACCAAACTAATGTCGAAATTAACTTGCTTGAGATACTTTATTGTTATGGCAAACTTACGAGATTTTACAATTATATGTTTGTCATATAAACCTTTCATCTCATTGTAAGGGGCGGTGGGGTAACCTAATGGTTAAAGCGTTGGCTCGTCACGCCGAAGACCCGGGTTCGAATCCCCACATGGGTACAATGTGTGAAGCCCATTTCTGGTGTCCCCCGCCGTGATGTTGCTGGAATATTGCTAAAAGCGGCGTAAAACCAAACTCAGTCAGTCAGTCATCTCATTGTAAAAGCATCTGTAGTATTTGAAAGATTGGTATTGCTGAGAACTGGACATGGTATACCTGCCATTACCTGAGGCAACTTAAATCGTGAAACCGGGTGACAAAAGGGTTGTACAAGTATGTCAGATCAAGATATGTGGCTGATTGCAGATGATGCCTCACACTAAACATCGACTGGTATCGACTTCAGATATCCGGTCAAAACATATCACTTAGTATAATCATTATTATCATTATCATCAGACGTTTGGGGTTAGGTATCCAAAGTAGAAAGTAATGAGTTTAATTGTTTCAGCATGATGACAAATCAGTTTCACGACTGTGACATTTAGTATCAGTCATTTTATTCCAAAACGCTTTCACAGCATGTTCAAAGGCAGATCCAGAGGGGTGAGGTGGTGTTGGGGTGCGCACCCCACTTTTCGTCCTGTAAGTTTATTAAATGACCATTAAATATCTCGCGAATACGGGTAAAAATAAACAGTGCACCCCACCCACCCCTACACACACACACACGCACACACACACCTCGCCCCTTTCTCAAAAAGCTATATCCACCTCTGATGTCCATACTAAACAACACTGTTCTGACAATATATTAACTCGTACAATCTATGATTCAAAATGCTATCAAGCGCCCAAGGATCAGACAGGCCACATGTCAAAGATATTTATGTATTTACTGGCACCGGATAACCTTGTAGAACTACCGGAGGTATATCTATTACTGGTCACGAGGTATCACATGCTTTGTCATCATACCGATACACTCATCGCCTGTACCGTTTAACCTGCTATAAGACAAATGAATAGATGATGGAATACCTCTTGATGATGAATAGTTCGTTCTTAGACCTGTGGATAACTAATGGATGTTTTAATTGAGACCTTGACCTTAAAGGCACTATATCATACCACACTCCTCTAAAAATAAATAATACATTTCTCTTAATAATACTAACTATCAACCCTCAGTGAAGCTAGCATATAATTTATTCCCCCCAAAATAATGTATCTACATTACAATAATAAATTAAAAAGTTCGAATGAATTAATGCAACGTTGCATTAAATCGAATCTCGAACTCTCTACCGGCCGAACATTATTTCAAGTGAACCCCTATACAGTTATGTCCGTTTGAGCGCTCTTTATGAATATCCTTCGCACAACTTGTGATTGAAACCAGTTTGATAAACACCGGCAACACCGGGTGCGACAGTTTTCGATGTACGGAGCAATTGTTTACATTCAATATATGGCAAGTGTTCTTTGTTTGGAAGCTGTTCGCCTCGAAGTTTCAATTATCGATTTCAGGCAAGTCGTAAGGGATAATAAGTCTTTTATTGCATCAATAGTAAGGTAAAGTGAGTGCATATGCCTCAATATATATATGCCAAAATACTGTCGAAAATGTGTGACATTTTGCCTCTAATTAACGACAGGTGGTACCAATAGAGGATGCGCACCTGCTGTCACCACTCTTTCATATTCTGATTCATGAGCTTGGGTTCAGTTTTGTGTTGCTCGCAGCATCATTGTGTTTTTATCCCTTTTATCTGTTGAGACACTCATTTAATATCTCTACGGCGTTGATGTTTGCAGTAAGTTGTAATAGAATACAGACCAGCATGAACCGGTGTTTCACATGCAGAAAAAACACTCAAGTATTTTGGACCATTGCACCTAGATACATTAAGAGCATCCTTTTAGGAAAAGCATTGCTAAATATTGCTAAAAGCGGCGTAAAATCCAACTCACTCACTCACGCCATTCGAGAACAGCAGTATTGCTTAATCAAACAGGTTATTTCAATCATAGATTACACTGAATGAACACATGAATCTGCGTGTCAAACCTTCCACAAGTTGACTTCCTTCCAATTACAGTTTTTGAGGGACATCATCATTAAATCTTTACATCCATTCGAGAACTGCAGTCCTGCTTGATAAAAAAGTTGTTTCAAACATCATAGATTACACTGAATCTAGAAATGACGAGTGACGACTGAATATGGTTTTACGTCGCTTTCAGCAATATTCCGGCAATATCACGGCGTGTGACATCAGAAATGGGCTTCTCATATTGTACCCAGTTGGGAAATCGAACCCGGGTCTTCGTCGTGACGAGCGAACACCTTTACCACTAGGCTACCCCACCGCCCTGAATCTACAAATGAATGTGCGTGTCATATCTTCCATGAGGTGACTTCTTTCCAAACGCCACGTAGAGACTTTAAGCACTTTTTTTTAGGGATATCATCATTAAATCATTACATTTATTCGAGAACCGCAATGCTGCTCGATTACAAAGGTTGTTTAAATAATGATAGATCACATTGAATCCACACATGAATGTGCGTGTCATATCTTCCATGGAGTGAATCTCTGATATTTAGTTAGTACCTTTATTTCATGTAAGGAGGCTCCCGTGGGCACAACGGTAACCTGCTGCTTGGTTTTCCTATAGGTTCTTGTCAGGCAAAGCCTGTCAGCATGACTGTAACTTGCATCCAGTTCCAGAAAACATTGTCAGCGTCACGAGTATCGCGATGTTGTGTTACATGTGGGACTGACGGTAGTATTTGCTCTGGGGTGGAAGAAGTCCAGAGATATGTTGTCTGTTCTTCAAAAGCTAATCTGATCGAGTTGTTGCCTTGTGCCAACTTCTGTGAAGCCGGTCGTGGACATCCGGTTAAACAATTTCAATTCAATACATTTTGCCGTTTGAACATGTGAGTTGATGAAACCCCATTGCTTTCAGGTTTCATTTTTTTAGCAATTTCTTGTTTTTAAGCATCGGATGCTCCGTAACCCGATGTCTTTTTCAAAGATTTGTAACTGTTAGATTTGCTATCAAAATGGTTTAAGTCAAATGTCATTTTAGGTGATATGCCAGTGGGTATGACTATGACGGATCGGAATTCAAATTAGATACTTTCTACACAACAGAAACTTACATTGTCTCAGGAAAGGATGTAAAAAAACAACAACTGCTATCTGTGTATATCCATCATTCTATCAATGAATATGCGAACAAACAATGCTATCCATTACGAACTGTCATGTCTTCGTGTGCTTCCAACCTTGAAGACATTTACATATTTATTAGTAATCTTATCTAAAAGCAGATTTAATTGAACGAGCTTATCACAAGCATGTGCTTATGAATGAAAAAAAGTGATGATGCCAGGTGTTCGCAAAAAGGTGAGCGTATTTATACGTAGTTGGCGTATACCCATTTTCTACCTTTGTGTGTGTGCGTCCTTTTCGCAGCTCTGCTATCCTCCAATCTTGTGTTTTTGCCTCAACTTTGACATGTTTTTTTCCAATTACCACTTGTACTTCTCACTACATAGAAATGCACATTCTTTCTATACATATATCATATTTGACTCTACCTATGCTTATAAGATTGCTGTAGCAACCAGCACAAATTCAGTTAATCAGGTTTAATTAGTCGACGGTGGAGAGAGATTGTCTGTCCTAAGTCCGGGCAATGTTTTGTATAATAACCGGACGAGCAGGGTCATTACTGCTTGGACATGCGTGGTTGACCTGCTACTGTTTGTCTCCTGATGATGTTTAGGGAACTTTGTTTTAGAGCAGTTTGTCTTTAATCTTAGATTATATATAAGTAATTTGATCGGGAGCAAATGCCTGTGTTTTTCTTTGTCAAGTTGTTTATTCGTGCTTTCATTTATTTACCAAGAGCTAATTCCTGGCCAAGTACCCGTGTGTCTGTTAAGTAGACTGACGCAGTATTACTGTCATCATCTACTCACTCGGCGAGTCACATTCTGTGTTCCATAATTATGTTGGCAATTATCGGATAACTAAGTGGACCCAGCCAAGTGGTGATAGTTTATTTATCCTGTTAACATCCTGTGAGTGATTTGCAACTAGGTCATAATAACCCCGACAATTATTTGTCGCTGGCTGGACAGTTGCCTTGCTAGGTATTTTTGCTGTTTAGCTGTCTCTTGTATTTGTGGCAGCGGTTGTTCTGCTTGAGTGATTAGACTAATTACCCTGATTGGTTCATCAAGCAGAGGTGTGAAAATCGTTATGTTACAAGTTGTGTCATGCAAAATCCTTTTAGTCATGATTCAAATACATATTTTACTTCGAGTACAAAGTAGTTTTGATTTTCTAACTTGATGAAAACAAATCATAAACTCATTGATTCTCGAAAAGACTTTAGCCCGTGACGTCACGATTTTGTATAAATGGCGGCGCCCTGTCGCGAACATCCGCAAGTTTGAGAATAAATGCTATTTAGGTTTGTTTTCACCGAGTTACAAAATCAAAACTACTTTCTACTGGTAGTGAAATATGTATTTGATTGATGGCCAATAGAAATTTGCATGGTATGGCTAATAACATAACAATTTTTCTCTTGGAAGCGAGGTGGGTGTCAATATAATACTACTTACAATATTATTGTCACTTCGACCACAACCTCGCTTTGGCGTCGTTTGGGGCACTTTAGTCCACTTGATTGATTATCTAAGGTGTTATCCTAATAAATTGAGTTAGCCACATCACTTTGACTTGGAATTTCTAGTTATTTTTCCATTAGTTTCCTGGTATAGGTAGTCACCGTGACAGTATCCTCCCCCCTCCGGCGGCAAAACGTATTTTTCTCTATCAAATGAGTGTGTGCCGTACACATTGTAATAAAACGTGAGGCTGAAAATGTCTTGCTTTTTCTACCTCTGCACAAACAGAGTATACTTACAATCCTGAACCCGGATGGATGGATAAGTGAGTTGGGTTTACCCCACTGTAGGTATTCCAGAACAATCTCGGCACTGTGCGCCAGCAATGGGATTAAAAAATTGTACTCAGGTAGGGAATCAACCATTTGGCCCTGATGTAAATTATTTTCATTTCAGTGGAAGAGAACGCTTTTCCGTTTGTGTTATTATCGTTAAACATTATGGTTATTGTTTTACGCGTTAAGATCCTGTAGTAGTTCGAAACATTTTTAAAACACGAATAAGCTGCTATTGTTTTCTAATATTTACAGTAGTGTGGAAGTTACTACATTCTGATGAATTTTGAGTCAGGCGTAATCTGTAATCTTCTAGAACAGCTGTAGACAAATCCAGGTAGATGGAACTTTCTAGACATTATTCTATGTGGGAAAGTCTCATCTCATAAGTCAATTGAGTGAGTTTCGTTTTACGCCGCTTTTAACAATATTCCAGGAATTTCACGGCGAGGGACTCCAGAAATGGGCTTGACACATTGTACCCATTTGGGCAATCGAACCCGGGTCTTCAGCGTGACAAGAGAACGCTTTAGCCATTAGGCTACCTCACCGCCCCGCTCTTAAATAAGACCAGTTGCTGTGTGAAGTTTATGTTTTCACCTTGGATATCCAATTCTTAACTTTGATCGTAGCCAATGTGTTAAGAATGGGCTTAAGAAGTTCGTAGGGCTACGAACGTTTCGAGAATAGCTAGCCAGGGCTATTTTTGTAAGTCACAGTTGCCGACAGGTGACTATTATCACTGACGTTATTGGTATGTCTCCGCGCAGCCATTGTAAATGCTTCCCAGCCATCTGTATCGATTTGTAAATCTAGTTATATCACAAATGTTAACTGCATAATATTGCCTATAGATTTCTGGGTTCCTATATTGCTTCAATTTAGAAAAAATCTTCAATTTAGAAATCGTCATGCATTACTTTCGTGCGTGTGGTTGGGGCGGTGTGTGTGTGTGTGTGTGTGTGTGTGTGTGTGTGTGTGTGTGTGTTTGCGCGTGAGCGTGTGCGTGCGTGCGTGTATGTGTACAAGTACAGATTCTAGTACTTTGTCAAGGTTGAGTAGTCGTATCCGGGATTCGAACCCACACTCTCAGAGCCAGAAACGCAATAGACAGCACAACTGATGCAAAACCTGTAACATCCCCAATCCAATCCCATGTCAAAACCACGCATATCTAAGACCCAGGTTACGTTAGTTGATGGAACCCAGTTATTTCTTTTTCTGGAATCAGTTCTACACTTTGAGGACGTTCTGAGATGAGTTTAAACCAGTATAAGATTGTTAATGGAAGAAATTTGAATGCCAATATGCATAGTGGGTATCTTCTGTCGTACAATCACACTAGATGTTGTAGTAATTTTCAGTTAATGTTTTATCTCTTTATAATGGGACAGGGATAGCTTAATACCAAGACATTGGGAACTCGCCTTTAGCATACTGAGATAACATTTCCTGAAAAGATAAAAGAAAATTCCCCGATGATTTAAGCATTTCGCAAATTATGTAATCATTTCCTGCTGTTTTATTAGCCATGCCTCAACGATCCATGAAATAAACAAGAAGACTGACTGACTGACTGAGTTTGGTTTTACGCCGCTTTTAGCAATATTCCAGCAACATCACGGCGGGGGACACCAGAAATGGGCTTCACACATTGTACCCATGTGGGGATTCGAACCCGGGTCTTCGGTGTGACGAACCAACGCTTGAACCACTAGGCTACCCCACCGCCCCTAAACAAGAACATGTCATCCATAAAGTTGTATGCTTCAGTTGTGACTCACCAAATTCTAGAATGCCGATCAAACAAGTAGTAAGAGGTCTACATGTGATATCCATGTAATTCATAAACACCTTAAAAACGCTTTTTAATACAAGGGAGAATAGAAGACGTAGATTCTATGCTGTAGATTATTCCTGGTTATACGTGTTGCCAAAATCGTACAGTGGAACCTCATTTTGCTTTAACAGAATCATAGGACTCTGGATCTAAGAATCGGGGTGAACTGAACTGTGGGGTGATTAGTGTACTGTACACCGCACTTGGGTCTTGTGGCAAACTGCTATTTCCGGCATATATATGTGTGTATTTTCTGTGTAAAAGTGGCGTTTACTGAAGATGTATTCTGTTACAGTTGATATATATCTGTGTCATGGCGTGGTTCCTGGTTGTACTGGATGCTAGGAGCCATCCGAACATCACCACCGAAAGCTTTCTCCTCCCTGAAAGTAAGTACACGCAGGAACAATATACACTAAACGCCAAAAGAAACGATACCCCCTTCCTTAATGACGGAGGTACCTATCTTCAGCTAGCGTTGTGATGCGTGGACGTCCACTTCTTGGTCTGTCTACGGTGACCCCAGTCTGTCTGAAGCCCTAAATAAGTCTTATAACCGTGATACGGTGGCATCAGAGGGCGCTGGCAACGGCATTGTATGTCGACCCCATCTGCACCACCCCAATGGTTCTTTTTCTCCCTTCAGCTGTTAATCGTGGCATATTTCTCGTACTTGTGTATCAGATCTTGTATTCTAGACTCTATTTATACCCTATAGAATCATTCCACATGTGAAATGGATGTAAATACTGCTTGAATATTGCTGCGTTTTGGCGATTGATATTTCTATGTGTAAACAGAAAATGAAAAAGTGTTACTTTGCAAGCAAACATATCAACAAAGATAATTTTAGATGTTCCTAAACATTTGTTCACAATATCAGAGACACGTTTTACTTGTTTTCACTAATGCAAATCATCAGAAAATGTTTTAAAAGATTAAAATCATAGGAATGATTATTCTACAATTTTACACACTCTACAACAGTTGTTCCTTAGTTGAGAAATGGTGACTTTAAATATGGTTTATCATTGTCCCAAAGCAGACTTTTATTTCAATCTTTCGTTTGGACCTCAAAATCACTATTATTGGTATATTTCGGCATGGACGAATATAGGACAATTTAACTCTTCTGAAAAAGATGCATTTCACCTAAATATAAATGCATTTGAGAATTTTTTTTCGTGATTTGCATTAAGCTGTATTGTTAAGCTTTCTTGTAAACTAAAACCTTCTAACATATCTTTGATAGTTTTTCAGTAATTCATAAAGGTAGGAGGGTAACGTTTCTTTTGGCGTCTAGTGTACATACTACTTACACGATATGTGCAATAATGGTGTGTTATATTGTGTGGCACATAATGTTTTACATACATGCAGTACCACCTGTACACATACATTTGTCACAGTGTGTATTTTTGTATGCGCATGTTCTATTACACACATACGTCATATAGCTGGAATATTACTGAGTGTTAAGCAAGAAACAAACAAAACGGCTGTCATCAACCCACATTTTCATATACCCACGTTGTATCACATAAATGCCTCATTAACACCCATGTCAGATGGTGTATTCTCATATACTCGCGTTGTATCACATAAATGCATCATTAACACCCATGTCAGATGGTATATTCTCATATACTCACGTTGTATCACATCAATGCCTCATTAACACTAATGTCAGATGGTATATTCTCATATACTCACGTTGTATCACATAAATGCCTCATTAACACCCATGTCAGATGGTATATTCTCATATACTCACGTTGTATCACATAAATGCCTCATTAACACCAATGTCAGATGGTATATTCTCATATACTCACGTTGTATCACATAAATGCCTCATTAACACCCATGTCAGATGGTATATTCTCATATACCCACGTTGTATCACATAAATGCCTCATTAACACCCATGTCAGATGGTATATTCTCATATACTCACGTTGATCACATAAATGCCTCATTAACACCCATGTCAGATGGTATATTCATATACTCATTGTATCACATAAATGCCTCATTAACACCCATGTCAGATGGTATATTCTCATATACCCACGTTGTATCACATAAATGCCTCATTAACACCCATGTCAGATGGTATATTCTCATATACCCACGTTGTATCACATAAATGCCTCATTAACACCCATGTCAGATGGTATATTCTCATATACTCACGTTGTATCACATAAATGCCTCATTAACACCCATGTCAGATGGTATATTCTCATATACTCGCGTTGTATCACATAAATGCCTCATTAACACCCATGTCAGATGGTATATTCTCATATACTCACGTTGTATCACATAAATGCCTCATTAACACCCATGTCAGATGGTATATTCTCATATACCCACGGTGTATCACATAAATGCTTCATTAACACCCATGTCAGATGGTATATTCTCATATACTCACGTTGTATCACATAAATGCCTCATTAACACCCATGTCAGATGGTATATTCTCATATACCCACGTTGTATCACATAAATGCCTCATTAACACCCATGTCAGATGGTATATTCTCATATACCCACGGTTGTATCACATAAATGCTTCATTAACACCCATGTCAGATGGTATATTCTCATATACTCACGTTGTATCACATAAATGCCTCATTAACACCCATGTCAGATGGTATATTCTCATATACTCGCGTTGTATCACATAAATGCATCATTAACACCCATGTCAGATGGTTTATTTTCATATACTCACGTTGTATCACATAAATGCCTCATTAACACCCATGTCATATGGTATATTCTCATATACCCACGGTGTATCACATAAATGCTTCATTAACACCCATGTCAGATGGTATATTCTCATATACCCACGTTGTATCACATAAATGCCTCATTAACACCCATGTCAGATGGTATATTCTCATATACCCACGTTGTATCACATGAAGTTTTCATTAACACCCATGTCAGATGGTATGTTCTCATATACCCACGTTGTATCACATAAATGCCTCATTAACACCCATGTCAGATGGTATATTCTCATATATCCACGTTGTATCACATAAATTCTACTTTAACACCCATGTCAGATGGTATATTCTCATATACCCACCTTGTATCACATCAATGCCTCATTAACACTAATGTCATATGGTATATTCTCATATACCCACGTTGTATCACATTAATGCCTCATTCACACCCATGTCAGATGGTATATTCTCATATACCCACGTTGTATCACATAAATGCCTCATTAACACCCATGTCAGATGGTATATTCTCATATACCCACGTTGTATTCACATAAATGCCTCATTAACACCCATGTCAGATGGTAATGGTTCTCATATACTACGTATCACGTTGTATAAATGCCTCATTAACACCCATGTCAGATGGTATATTCTCATATACCCACGTTGTATCACATAAATGCCTCATTAACACTTATGTCAGATGGTATATTCTCATATATCCACGTTGTATCACATAAATTCCTCATTAACACCCATGTCAGATGGTATATTCTCATATACCCACGTTGTATCACATAAATGCCTCTTTAACACCCATGTCAGATGGTGTGTTCTCATATACTCACGTTGTATCACATAAATGCCTCATTAACACCCATGTGAGATGGTGTTTTCTCATATACCCACGTTGTATCACATAAATTCTACTTTAACACCCATGTCAGATGGTATATTCTCATATACCCACGTTGTATCCCATAAATGCCTCATTAACACCCATGTCAGATGGTGTATTCTCATATACCAACGCTGTGTCACATAAATGCCTCGTTAACACCCATATCAGATGTGTATTCTGATATGCACACGTTGTATCACACAAATACGTCATTAGAAATGCATATGTACAAGCACGTCATTAACACACATGCATGGCACATGATATATTCTCATATACACAAGCCCTATTACACAAACACGTCATTAGTAACATGTATGTCACATGTTGTCTTCTCATATGCACACGTTGTATCACACGCATGCATTATTAACGCATACACACACACACACACACACACACACAGACACATACATACATACAGACAGACAGACACAATACATGTGTGTGTGTGTGTGTCTTACTGTATATTTCACTGTGTACATGCTACATAACACACACATTTTATTAAGGCACGCATATGTGTTACATGGGATATTTGTATTTTTGTGCTTAAGATACGGATATAATCTCGCCAAACATATAATATCTTTCAATATTGATATCCCTGAAAGTAATCCATGTTTATGAAGTAACTATAGAAATGTTTTTTCCCTGTGTAGTATCAAAACATTCCCAGAAGCTCGGGAATTACTATAGAACTTATTTGAGAACTTGAGCCTATAGTTTATTGAGAAAAGGACCATATATAACATACTATTCGACGTATAAAGATTGTATCTGCAAGGTGACCTTGTGTGCATGTTATGGATCGTGAAAGTCATTGGACTGATTTATGGCACAGATAACACTATCCATTATATATCTGTTAGATATATGTCATGTTGCAGGTGTTATACAGAGTGTGAAGGATGAATCATCACCTGAACAAGCAGTGTGTCGTTACCTGTGCTCTCGGGGACCAGTCACACCACAGGCGTGTCGATGCTGGTTCTGGCTCCCCTGTCTGGTGAGTCCATGCAAGATGATTCATTGGTGGAGTGGACCAATGGTCAACTGCTTAAGTGATTCTTGTCCGGTTTCATAGATTAAGAGGGTGAATTAGTCATTGACATGAAGGCATTAACCCACGGCTCGGCGGGGAACAGATCAAGATGTGGAATCCTGACTTTGGCGACTAAAACTCTATATTATGACATTTTGAAAATTATCCAATCATCTGCATGTATTAGGGATTAATCATATGGAAAACAATGGGCATTACACAGACCAGGGCTGTGGCATAGTCTACTGTTTAAAGCGTTTGCTCGTCACGCCGAAAGTCCGGGTTCGATTCCCACCATTGGTACAAAGTGTGAAACGTATTTCCTAGTGTCCTCAGCCGTGATATCCCTGTTATATTACTAAAAGCGATTCTCATTCATCCACACACAAGTAACTCATAACAACTCGTGTCAGTTCATTTTTAGGAGTGTTTTTAGCTAAATCACAGAAATTGGTGTCAGTATAAACTGCAAGTATTGTTCCTTTTGTGTGTTTTAGGGTAAAGTGTGTAAAAAAGGGACATCATGTCGGATCCGAGGAAAAAAGAGCGTTCCCCAGACAGTATGCTGCCCACCTTTCTCAAACAAAATGGGAAAACGTAAGAACACCAGTAACCGTACATTGACAACGGACCCGTGAAGGGTTAGAAATGGCCTTCAGCAACCAACGCTTGTCGTTAGAGACGACAAACAGGATTGGCTGGTCAGACTCATGTTGACACATGTCATCGTATCCCAACTGTAATTGGGTAGATCGATGTTCATGCTGTTGATCACTGGATTATCTTCAGATTATTTTCAGACTGCCGTCATATAGCTGGGGTATTGCTGAGTGCGGCGTTAAACAACAAACAAACAAACATTGACAACGACCATGACTTTTCAAAGTTGACAAAACCTGAGTGGTGATGTTAAAGGTGGTGCAGGAACACGCACTAAAGATTTGCGTCCATTATACTTCTAGAATACTTACTTACTTACTTGCACCTGCATCCCATTTTCGCTTTGCTCCCGTATTCAACATATGGATATTGAAGTAACTGGAGTTTAGAACTCTATTTTGCCATCTAAAGATTAACTGTTTATTTTTGTCAATTTAAAACAATTGTGGTGAGTCAATATGTTTGTCTGTTGCATGAAGGCAGTATCTAAAACATGTGGCCTGGACCAGACTCTCCGGTGATCAACGTCGTCGTGGTTGCAATCAACCACGTTACTCTATCCATTTCTCCTAGTTCCGAACCGGAACGAGTGGAATAGGCTACTGTTGGTCGATTCTTACCCAGAATGCCCACGGTGTTGCCTACTAAGATCAGCATCGTAACCTAGGGACACCGCATATTCTCACAGGGAATCCCCTCTTGTCGGTGCACATACACTTGCAACTGATGATACATATTCTTGCAACAGAAATGTAATATGGAACAGTTTGGTTGGAGCAACACCTGAACATTTCTAAAGCGTTCAAACTCACAGTAGGTTTATTCATTTTCAGAATGCCAAGAAAGGAGATCCTTTATAACTTACAGACGATCAACCCCGTACTTTATGTACAACAGATCCACTGGTGCATGCGAGATTCATCATTGGACAGCTAATCAAGTTCAGATGGTCACCATACCTGGATATACTACTTCCGGCGCATGCTCATTGTGCTCTCTCTACAAAATGTGTGAAGGACCAATCATCGACCGCCTTTCAGCTGCATCGGAAATTACGTCGTATAGCATTCAATAGATTCAAATGTTAATCATCATGATCAGTGACTGTTTTGTTTACCCTCAATTAAGTTTTGTTTTAAAAAGGTAATGATAACTCTTCCAGTAACTTCCTTAAGTGGCATTTAGAAGCTGGTATGATGAAGTGGAACACTTTTTATGGATAGACAGCTTCTTTGTTGCAGTAGTAGTTGCGACGTTTTGGTGTTGATCTTAACACCGTTATCAAGCAAATGAGGTGCTTTGCTTGATAACGGTGTTAGGATCTACACCAAAACGTCGCAACTACTACTGCAACAAAGAAGTTGTCTATCCATAAAAAGTGTTCCACTTCAACTCTTCCAGTGACTCGCGCAAACACTGTGACAAAATAATATTATCTATTCTGCTCCAAGCTGTGCATCTCCTGTACAACGCATGATACACAGTCCTTGCAGTGGATCCGTCAAAGAGAAATACTTAAATGCCTGGCAAAAGACAGCGTTAACCCATGTTTTGTGGTTGCTCATAAACACGCACGCACGCACGCACGCACGCACGCACCCGCGCACACACACCAGCAAATAAAAAATGGTAATTGGATGGCAATGTTGGACCTAACATTTTGCAGCGTTTTTAAAAATTTTAAATCCAGTTTTCAAGTGTATGCTTTCCTTTGCACAGCAGTTTAAGTCCCTGTTTCTATTGACAGTCATGTGGAGTTCCTCTTCTTTTTATACTGAATATATACGAGGAGTATGCTGAATTTATCTTTTTTCCTAATGTTTAAATCAGCGGCATATGTAAATATTCTCCTAAGGTTTTGCTCGACCCAGAACCTAGAGACGTTAAAGTGACATTTCCCCTCAAGGCGTCTTTGGACTTCTTTTTAGAAATTGGTACATGTACACCAGGCATTGTTTTTAATTTAAATTTAAATTTCTTTCAACTCATGTTTCACTTAATTGAAATTCTAACTTTAAACACACAGTTACAAATCTAAGTCATAAACAAGAGAATAGCATATCAACACTTTCAGATAGTGGATTTAATCATTTCGTCGATTTGGACAGATTCTCTTTTGACATCATTAAAATCTCAACGATCATTTTCCGATTGGGCATATATCCTTAAATGATTTTAATACGACTTAACGAAACATGACAAATGCTTGTGCCACCAAACCTACATCTTTTTAATTTTGTAAAGAATGAGAAATAGAAAGTATATTCCAAATAGCAAGTGATATGTTTTAGCTACCTCTATAAAACCGTATATTTTGTACGAGCCTAATTACACCTTTAAATATATAAAATCAGCTTGCAACAGTATATTTGTTGTTACTGATATCATTATTGTTAATAGTCAGAAGCATCCTTCCCTATCCCCAGCTGCCCGTCCCATCCCTCCGTGTTTTGTCCCTTAGGATTTAATGGAGTGAGTGAGTTTAGTTTTACGCCGCTTTTAGCAATATTCCAGCAATATCACGACAGGAGACACCGGAAATGGGCTTCACACATTGCACCCATGTGGGGAATCGAACCCAGGTCTTCGGCGTGAAGAGCGAACGCTTTAACCACTAGGCTACCCCATCGCCCCAGGATTCAATGGAACACTCTTGGCTTTTGACACAAGCGCAGTTTATACTAATCTAAGTCAGTATGGAATACATGAAAATAGTACATCCACTGTACTTAGTTTCCAACACCGTTTATTTCACATCGATACATCACATATACACTTAGTCTGTACATTATTGAAGATAGTAATAAACTGATATTTATAGGACAAATATGTTCACATTTGCGATTTAAAACTTTTCCACAAAGTCCTTTTTACTGAATATAATACTGTAATTTTCGGACTGAATATAAACAGATATATATGGAAATACTGTTTATGAATATATAAAAACTGTTCCCAAACTGGGTTGATGAAAGTTTTTGGTTTTCAACGGTACTTTGAAAGTAACGAAATAATTTCAGAGATCTTTGAATGGCATTTAGAAGTGATACACATAAGGAAGAGAGTTTCAAGGATGTAAAATTCTATATCATAGCGTACTCAACGTTTCGGAGTATATCCTTACTCCTTCATCAGGTGAAATGAAGGTCACAGACGCTGTTATTTCTGAAGGGGAAGTCTGAACATACTTATTTGTAGCAGACCAATATCGGTCAATATTATGAAGATAATAGTTCAAACAAATAACAATCAAATGTTATTCAGAAGACATACATTAAAGTCACATTGTATATAAACCCTTTTTCGTCCGAAACACTCAACTAGAACTCTCGTGCCGAAATCAGATTTCAAACCATCGTGAGCTTGTCCAAAATATTCCGTGAATTAAGATTAATCCAGTTTGCAATGGAAATGATTGACCAATACTGGAATACATTAGATTTGATTTGAAGTTTTGAGATTTTGTTATGGAAATAAAAAAGTGTCAATCTTCGTTTAGTATTGTTTTTCTTTCTTAGAATATGAAATTTGAGACAAACATTGGAGTTAGGGTTCGTTCATAATTTATGGCTGGGGTGGGGGTGGGGGTGTTGATGATTTTTTTGGAGGAGCATGTACAATATGAGTGGCCCTCCCTCTCCTTAAAATGTATGTACAAAGCAAGTGCCCCCCTCCCCCCTTCGTGACTCCCTCCCCAATTTGTAAGCATAACATTTTAATATTTATATGTACAAAATTACTGACGCCCACCCCCTACCCCACACACTAGTACATGTGTACCGAATTGATGACAAACCCCCATCTCCCCAGAACAATATGGTGACCCCTAAATTCATCATCACACCCCACCCCACCCCCAGCCATAAATTATGAACGGTCCCTTACTATTCTAAAATACCAAATTTCTGCGTTTTCTTACATGTCCAACCAGTATCTTAGTACATGAATTATAATTGACTGTAAGACTACAGAATACCGGATGCCTTCCGCCATCTTTGAACACAAAGTTTACTCAGGGTTAGGGTAAAGGTTAGGGATAGGGTGAGGTTTAGGGTTAGGGTGAGGTTTAGGGTTAGGGTTAGGGTGATGTTTAGGGTTAGGGTGAGGTTTAGGGTTAGGGTTAGGGTGAGGTTTAGGGTTAGGGTTAGGGTAAAGGTTAGGATAGGGTCAGGGTTAGGGTTAGGGTGATGTTTAGGGTTAGGGTAAGGGTGAGGTTTAGGGTTAGGGTTAGGGTTAGGTGACGTGACACTAAACAATATGGCTGGTAGGTATCCGGTAGGTGTACCTAACTGACACAATAGTGTGTGACAATAAACGACACATATTCTAAAACCATCAGGACAGATTTATTGCTGTAACTTCTTTTGATCTTTTGAGAAGCATATAACCTCTTGAAACGGACCTCTTTGTAAAATGACTACATCCTTCACAGACATTGATGGGGTTTTCCGTCGGGGTGCTGGAAGTGTATAACAAGATGTCTTGAGTCCTCTCTTTAAACCGGCATTGGTATTCTGTCCTGAGCCCGGATATAAACTGGTTTATTGATACACGCGCCTTTCGTGGTCAGGGCGCCTGCATTTACACTGTCGGAGACACGCCCTGGCATTGGTGAAGTAGGAAGTGCGGTCGAATCTCTTGGCCTGGAAGGTGTGGCAGCTATCGGATTGATGGCTGTAGAAGTAGAACCGACGACCAAATCTCATGTTGTAGCGGGGTCGGTTCCAGCACACTACGCAAAGGAATAAGACAAGTGATGTCAATGAAAGCTGTACCCAATTCACGTTCCCGAAGAACAGGAACTTGCCCTAGCCCTACTGCTCGGGGCTAGTCTTCTTCAACCCCAAACTTAGGATAAGTATTTTAACATTGACTCGTTTGGAAAATAACGGAATTAGGAGACACTGTGCAACACAATATCACATGAAAGACGAAATAATAAATATTTACAATTCTACAAAGTCAATGAAGCGCTCTTATACATATGTCGTGAAGCTATTGTGTCCGGGCAACGCTAAATGAAGCGTACATAAAATGTTTGTAGTGTGTTTGGATAACCCAGCGACGGTATTCTGTGTCATTCTGTCAGCTGAACAAAGAAGCTCAAGTGCATTTAGCAATAGGGTAGATGGTACAGAGGGACCAAGGATGTTATTTGGATCCCACTCATATAAAGGATCGTTGCCATTTTTCGCTTTGTTCTCGCCTTTGAAAAAAATACTTTTTGAATATTGGATTTTTTCCTTTTTAAAATCATTTTGATGTTAATAACGTTGACACCTAGTAAGGTTGTCCAACTTTGGTAGCTGGAGGTCTGTTGTTTGTTTGCTTGTATTTAACGCCGCACTCAGCAGTATTCCAGCTATATGACGGTGGTCTGTAAATAATCGAGTCTGGACCAGACAATTCCGTGATCAACAGCATGAGCATCGATATACACAATTCGGAACCGATGACATGTGTCAACGAAGTCAGCGAGCCTGACCACCCTATCCGTTAGCCGCCTCTTACGACAACCATTTGTTACTGAAAACCGATTCTAACCCGGATCTTAACGGGTTCAATGTCTTAATTGATTCTGCCTAACCCATTAAAAAATATGTGTTTTCATCATTACGATATGGCTGTACTACCATCGGTGTCCCTGCACTGTTCAACAACCCTGACAGCTGAGGGACGTACATCAACATATGGCGAACTGAACATGACGTGGTCTGACCGAACATATAAACTGATAATTAGATAATAAATAATTGCCATAGGACCGAACACATATCACACTGAACGATTGCTTAAATAAATGAGACATATATAGTTAAGGTTAGGCAAAACGTGACCTGAGACCTGCTGAAAAGGCATCTTTTTAAACCCGTGAGACAAGTTCATTGACGTTCATCACCACAGACTCATTAAACACTCACCTCTGTGACGTTTACGGGGACAGCACATTGCAAACGTTTTATACCTCGTGGTACGTGTCTGGCACACTTCATGCGATCGACAGGTCGAAGACTGGAAGAGCAAACATAAACTAAATAGTGTGTTGAGTCTAACACGATCTCACTTTTACCTGACGGCCTGTGGCACGACTAAAAATACGCAGACATGTTATGTGACCGCGACCCCCGATACTATGGTGTCTCCTATATGAAGTATACACGTTCAGTTGCATAATCATCGCTGACCCGTGAAGATCCGTGTTAGAATAGTCTTCAGCAACCCATGCTTGTGGTAAGAGGCGACTAATGGGATCGGGTGGTCAGGGTCGCTGACTTGTTTGACACATGTCATTGTATCCCATATTGCGTACATGGATGCTCATGACATTGATCACTGGATTGTCTGGTCCAGACTCGATTATTTACATACCGCTGCCATATAGCTGGAATATTGCTGAGTGCAGCGTAAAACAACAAACCAACAACCATAATCATCGCTACTTGATATCACTGTCTCCACATTTACCTCGAGATAACAGAAGTTTCGAGATTGTTGTACGTATTTCTCTTAAAACCTAAAGACATTATTTCAGTGGTACGTTATTTTTCTTTCTGCTTTTTATTGTCTATCTGATAACATTTATTCACAAATGTGCTTGCAAATAACAGCAGAAAATATAATTTAGGCAAAACCAAAACACAGTTGTCAGCTTACCGTACACAAATTTGTGTAGCAGGTACAGCCATCGGCAGAAGAAAGAATACCCGATAAACACAGAAGGTTGCAGCTAGATCCATACAAAGGTAAGATTTTTGCCCGTTCTGGAAGTAAAACGAGGGCTTCTAATCGAACTGATAACATGAAAAGACATGTTGACAAAAGAAGAGCAATCATTCAATTCATGTAGTTGTATTTGTGATATGGCAACAATAATCGCATGCTAGTAGAACCCCGTGGGTGACAAAATATTCTAACAGTGTCGAGCCGATAGTAAAACCTGCCCTAGCGGCATTCCACAGATGGCAAATATTTCTTCGCATATGTCTATGGAAATCAAATATGAAACGGTGTCATGTGAATGACAAACATGTCCTTGAATGGCAAACATGCCCTAGCGACACCCCATGGGTGGCAAACATGTCCTACTAGTATCGCGTTAATGACAAACATGTCCTAGGAGGACTCCCTGGATGGAAACCATGTCCTAGCAGAATCCCGTGGATAACAAATATGCCCCAGCAGTATTCCATATCCTATCAGAAAAGGTATCCTAGCAGTATAGGTGACACTTATATCCCAGCATTATTCTATAAGTGACACATATGTCCTAACAGTATTCCATAGGTGACACATATATCCCGGCATTATTCTATAAGTGAAACATATGTCCTAGCAGTATTCCATAGGTTACACATATATCCCAGCATTATTCTATAAGTGACACATATGTCCTAACAGTACTCCATAAGTGAAACATATGTCCTAGCAGTATTCCACAAGTGAAACATATATCCTAGCAGTATTCCATAGATGACACATATATCCTAGCAGTATTCTATAAGTGACACATATGTCCTAACAGTACTCCATAAGTGTAACATGTCCTAGCAGTATTCCACAAGTGAAACATATGTCCTAGCAGTATTCCATAGATGACACATATATCCTAGCAGTATTCTATATGTGACACATATGTCCTAGCAGTCTTCCACAAGTTCAACATATGTCCTAGCAGTATTCTTTAGATCACATATATGCCCCAGCAGTACTCCATAGATGACACATATATCCTAGCAGTATTCCATAGATGACACATATATCCTAGCAGTATTTTATATGTGACATATATGTCCTAACAGTACTCCATAAGTGAAACATATGTCCTAGCAGTATTCCATAGATGACACATTTATCCTAGCAGTATTCTATATGTGACACATATATCCTAGCAGTATTCTATATGTGACACATATGTCCTAACAGTACTCCATAAGTGAAACATATGTCCTAGCAGTATTCCATAGATGACACATATATCCTAGCAGTATTCTATATGTGACACATATGTCCTAGCAGTATTCTATATGTGACACATATGTCCTAACAGTACTCCATAAGTGAAACATATGTCCTAGCAGTATTCCACAAGTGAAACATATGTCTTAGCAGTATTCTATAGGTTACACATATGTCCTAGTATTATTCCATAGGTGACACATATATCCCAGCAGTATTCTATATGTGACACATATGTCCTAGCAGTATTCCACAAGTGAAACATATGTCCTAGCAGTATTCTATAGGTTACACATATGTCCTAGTATTATTCCATAGGTGACACATATGTCCCAGCAGTATTCTGTAGGTTACACATATGTCCTAGTTGTTTCCACAGATGATCCCGATGTCGACTCACCAGTATTCCATACTGATGTCTTCAGGTCACCTTTCCAGATCGTCTTCCGAGTAGACTGGGCAGACGCCAACTCCAAAACGAGGCAGACGATAGCCACAAGACAACACACATCAGTCTTGCTGGGCATCCTGTGAACACAAATAGCGACAAACATACAATGAAACAGCAATTGCACAGATTCAGAGATCAATACTACGAAATGGTCTAGACGCCACTACCATGTAGCCTTGAAGCACCATTTAGTCATTAATAACAAACCACCATGCTGTGGCGGTGTGGTAGCCTAGTGGTTAAACCGTTCGCTCTTCACGCCGAAGACCCGGGTTCGATTCCCCGCATGGGTACGTTATTCCTGAATACTTTGTAAAAGCTCAAACTAAAAGCAAAATGCATGCATAGCCAACCAAATCCTGGCTGCTACGTTTCACCGAAGGGGAGAATAGCTAACCAAATCCTGGCAGCTAAGTTTCACACTTAAGATCTACCGCTTTAGCCGAAGGGGAGAATAGCTAACCAAATCCTGGCTGCTAAGTTTCACGCTTAAGATCTACTGCTTTAGCCGAAGGTGAGAATAGCTAACCAAATCCTGGCTGCTAAGTATCCTGGTATTTCTTTGGCGTTTACGTTTACTATTTTATGACTATTGGGGGGATTTCTTAACAAATACCTAGAAGAGACAAAACCCTTTCCACATTCATAAGAAATCCTGCCAAAAATCAGAGTCGATTGTACGATTGCGACTATATTATAAGCAGATATATACTTCAGCAGTATTACAGCTGTATGATGTAATTTGTAAACGAATCGGGTCTGAAACAGACCATCCATGCAGTGATACGATGACAGAGCATGTGTTTATGAATCACTATGAAATAGTTATGATACAAGGTGTTCGCGAAAAGGTGAGCGTATCCTGCCCCACCAGTGGCACCCGTCATAAACATATGAAAAGTCTAGTCATATGTTCACCTGAAATAATTCGGGAGCGTATGGTATAAGTCAAAACAGGGAATTGCATGGGACATCATCTTTGTCACTGATGCATCAAATTTCTACTGAGGCCTTGAATGTTGTAACCTTGATCAAACAACTTCTGAACAAGAGTGGCATGATGCTCTTTTAAATCCTGATTCATCGATGTACCGGAAGCTTAAGTTAAACTTCTTGGCCAAATTACCTTGTTTTGATTTTGCCAACCCAAGTAGAAATTCTGATTCATATGCATAGAGAAACAGATGCGCAAGGAGGGAGCACAGTTGGTGCCCATGGGGATGCCTACCTTTTGGCGAAACGTTTTACCCCCAAATTTCACAAAGATATCGATGTTATCAGTGAGAAAGTCCACCATTTCACATATTGAAATTTTCTTTCATTTTTGACAAATTGTCCTGAACCTCTGAAGATAGATATGTAGGTATATCTTTGATATCTTTGTTCATCACGTTTATTTACAAAAGCCCCATAAATCAAGGAATGAAGTTTGTTATGCTGGAGAGTTGTATACAATGTTGAAAAATCAGGTTTTGACAGAACGGAACTCGGTCCGTTTCCGAGATTCTAAAAATGTAATCCTTTGAGTTTTTGAGAATCCACATGGCACTAATTCCGAGTGAATATCGAGAAAGTCCTTCCTTGATAGTATTAAGGATTATGGGTAATCTCTGAGACAGGGATTTGGTGGTACATTTGCTGGAACCAGCAATACATCTCTCCTCGTACGGATTTTTATGTAGTTTTGGAATCCAGTACAAAAGAGGAATGGACATGTCTTCAGGTTTTAGAGTCAAGCCAAACGTTGATAGCACCATTGAATGGTTTAGGCAGATTTGTTCCTCAGTTAACATACTGGCCTTATATGTGGCATTATTTGATATGTCACGTATACCACGCTCTTTGATCAAACAATTTATGCAATGATGTTTACATATAATGGTTATGTTATTTGAGTCCTTGTCAGTGGGAATAACTACAATCTTTTCAAATAGGGCAGCCAGACTTTGGACGACAGCGGGCTGTGACAGAATGGGTTTGTTCCAATTCTGTTTTTCAGTTTGTGTATTCTACCAATGCCAACCCACGTAACCCACTCTGAAAGACATTCCACGGGTTCTTCTTATCTTCTGGCCCTTTTGTGGGCATATACTTCGACAGCATCCATAATGATTTTAAGTTGTAATTCTAATTGGTAGGAGGCTGTTCACGATATTTACGTCCATATTTAAATAGTCGTCGAAGGTTGCTATTGTCAACAACGGAGGAGTCACCTGTGATAATATGTCTTGCAGGTTGGTAGCAAAAGTTTGAGTCTTGACAGCGTCATGATGTGGAATTTACATCGTGATCTGCACGTTCTGTAACATGTTGCTATAATTGAACAACTTGGATGAAATCGTGTTCGTTTAGGAGAACGACATTGTTGGCATTTCCTATTTCCTATTTTGGCACATCTTGGGAAATTGATTTTTGCCTCATAATGTTGCTTATAATTAAAGCATCAATTCTCTTGTTTGCAAATTTCAGATTTAGGAACATGCGGTCTTTGTCTGATTCAGGTGAGTCTGTTGCTTGCTTCGCAAAACGTTTCGAATCGGGATCAAGAACTATACTCTCTAGTCGATATTGTAACGAAACCTCACGCAAACAAAACAATCAATATAATTGGTTTCTTTGATCTCCGTTTTATATGTGATTAAAGTGTTATTAACCCTCATCAATGGACAATGTTCACTCCTTGCTATTTTATGAAGCTACTCTATCATACTCAAAGGGTATTTGTGTTGCTTGTCCTCGGGCGTTCTCGAAGGGTGGTGATTGCTGGTAATAACACGATTCTGTTACTGCATAGCATGCGTCTTACCTTTTCATTACATTTGGCGAAATGGATATAAGTGAGTGAGTCAGTGAGTATGTTTTAACGCCACTTTGAGCAATATTCCAGTTTACCTTAGGACACCAGAAATGGGCTTCATACAATGTACCCATGTGTGGAATCGAACCCGGGTCTTCAGCGTGACGAGCGAACGCTTTAACTATTAGGCTACCCCGCCGCCCGAAATGGATATAAAGGAACGAATATATATAAATTCTTTCTAAAAAAATTTAATTTAGACTTATTAAAGGGGTTTGGCTCTCTAACCTGTTTTTGATTGAAAGTGGGTAATTTGGATAGTCATCAGCACCTACATACTATATATACTGTCCTATATCACATATTGGAAGGATCCTTTCACACATGATATAGAGTTATATCTTGGGGTCATTTGCTTGTCTGCAGATTGAAAGCTGAATATGTTCTCTCCAACCAACAGGGGTCAGTGGTAGTTATTTATCTTGGCCCGCCTTGAGCAGTTCTGACAGATACCAGCTGACAGCTTTAGCATTTGCAGTACTGACACACATCAGTCTCTTACACCTGGGCTGTGTTTATACTGTTTATTACCCGTGATCACCTAGGTAAGAATTTGTCTTCAACAATCCATGCTGTCGTAAGAGACGACTAACGGATTGGGTGGTCAGACTCGCTGACTTGACTGACGCATGTCATTGTGTCCCAGTTGCGTAGATCTATGCTTATGCTGTTGATCACTGGATTGTCTGGTCCAGACTCGGTTATTTACACTGTCATATAGCTGGAATATTGCTGAGTGCAGCGTGAAACAACAAACAAAATATTGTTAGATAGTTGTGGTACTTGGCATCATATTCTTGGCAGTACTGATGGCAAGGAGCGCATGTGCAAGGTAGAATGTCAGTGGCTCTTGAACCATTGCTCAAACCAGTTTGTCTTTGATTCAAGTTATGTTCACAACATTGTATACATGTACAGTGGTTAATTATGTGATGCTGTTCGCCTGTACCGTAGTCATCAGCCTGTGATTTTGAAATATCCTGCGTTCACGTCAAAGACATATACATTTTGAAAGATGACTCAGCTGATGAAACATGGCGTCTGTTTAGAAATCCAAAATACAAGCCACAAACGTTCGTTTTTTAATCACTGGTGTGTTATGATGTTTTTCTAATCTTTATGCTATGATTATAAACAGACACATATCAAGTTCCTGATCAACATAACGTTGTACAAATTCAAATAGTGACGGAATAATGGACAGTGGTTAGTAAGCAAATAATAGCGACAAAACATTACCATACAAATCCCAAAATTCAAAGTGCAATTGATAATTGAGACTATCATAAGCATGTACTTATCAATCACTTTCGGATTGTAATTAGACCAAGTGTTCACGAAAATGCGAGCGTATGCTGTTTCACCGATGGCACCCGTCACAAACACTTGCAAAGCCATGTTAATTGTTTACCCGAAAACGTACCACGAGAACATACGACGGTCGGTCAAAAAGTAGTCAGCCTTACTATATTCTCGATGTCCAGTGTTTGAAAAGCTTCCATAATATTTTGAAGGAATCATTAGCAAAGCCATATCCAAATTTTCACATATGTGGGTAAGGTGGTTAACGAGATATTTGTCATCACAACACATCGGGGTATAATATTTCCAAAAGAATTGCAAAAAATGAAACACGGTCTGTCATTTGGTACCTCTTGGATAATGGTATACCCTCAGATAATATCATATAAAATATGTTCAATACAGTATTGAATGACTTCCCGTCCTAATCAATAGTAAAAGATTTGGAATGCTTGATATATATTTAGACGGGGGCTGTTTTCTAAGGACCCCCCCCCCCCGTGTATTCATGTATGAATAAGTGGAAACATTAGAAATAGTTATGTCTTTATGATTACGTCATCTGAAATAGGGTGGGTAGTGTCTCCCAAACAAGCTGTTTCAGTGAACATGAAGCGATTGTGGTTTCAAACTGCTTTTTTATGCACTTTAATATCTAAGCTTGATTCTAGCGGAATTCTACCTATCCCAAACACGTCAAACATTTCTTGCATATTTTGTGTATTCTTGTATAAGTTTGTGATGCATTTATTGTAGATCTGCGTTTTTGGGCGGGGATTACCAAGATAAAAAGTCAAACAAAATGGGGATCGTGAGACTGGAACATAGCAAAACCAATTTGCTTGAGGTTAACAGATAATATGTAGAAAAATAAAACATAAAAAGGTCTGCATTTGTATCATTTTCTAGGTGAGGCCGACTACTTTTGACCGACCCTCGTATGGTTCACGTTATAATATCTGTCTTCCGTTAAACCTTTTTGAGAACAATTGTGATGCCTTGAATGTTTTAAACCTGAGCAAAGACGCTTTGCGCCATAATCGTATGGCGCTGTTTGAAATCTTCTTTGAAATATAGAGAGCTTCACGTCCGACAATACGTGAGGTTCCGATGAGTAACTTCTGCTCTCTTGCCATAAACAGATGACTAAAGCACTGAAGTAACACGGAAGTAAGGCACACATTTGGCTTATATATGTCCAACAAATTTATAGCCATATCAAAGAAACGAGCATTTAATGGTGTTACCAAAGGCTCCTGGCGGGGTTGATACATAAACGGGAGCCCAATTCAACAATCATCCATAGAATTACGTTATCATTCTTTGTTGCAGATCACATCTCACTCAGATCTTCTGATCACTGTTGGGCAATTGAAAATGGACCAAAACAGTGATATATTTAAAGCTGTAAATCCTGCAAGCCTTAAGGTCTTGTAGAAAAGCGGTTCCACTTACTTTTTTGCGTGTAAATACCATAAATCTTTAAGAGAAATTATGCGTTTTCCCAATATGACGTCAGGTATGAGTTAATCACAACAAAAGACATGTACATTATCAATAACTGTCATTTTATCTTTGAAATTATGAAATGAATTCTTATTTGACTGACTTATTCTTATTTATTCATATTGTAAAATCACATTGTTACATGTTACATGAATGTTGTATATTGCATCTGTAATACAGGTATTTTAAACCATGGGCGTGTGCCTTCACTGAATAAACATGTTTATATAACTTACACTACGCCTTGAGCAACAATCGACTGGGGTGGCTGGGTTCGGCTGATTGACCCGTTTCAGAAGTCAATCCGTCCATTTGATAATAAATATATATGAGCCATCTGTTATTTCCGCTCGATTCCTTAATCACTGTTATAACTCATCTATAACTGTCAATGTGCATCCGACAGAGCCATTCAAGGGCCTTCTTATTTGAACAATTTGGTCGTAGTAGCAAGTTTGTTTCAAGCAAAGAAACCCCAAATTGTACATATACATAAATTGATCTGTTTATCATAACAATAGTTGCAGAATGTCTCAATTTCACATTTGACACTATTTACATCTTGAGTTTCACTGATATCGACATAGATAGCATTGACATTTCTTTACTGCATGATCACCTCCTGCTACGGTTACAATATCACAGCAACTCCGTTGCTCACCGATAACATATTATATATTTTATGACAGGTTTAGCTATAAAACGAGAGGATTGCGCGAAAATGATCTTAGGAGTTCAAACAAAGGTTCGCGTTGATCTCTGAGATATTCTTAAATAGGCTAGTTTTCTTCGACTTGTAATTTGTCAATTTTCCATTGTCATGAAACAAAGACTAATCCAAGTACAATAGATCCTTCTCTGAAATGTTTTCTCTGATGATGCTCAATAGAATTTATTACCCTCACATGTTTCAATATCGTAAATAGGGGAAAATTGTATTTTGCCAGCTTTGGTTAAGCTTTTGGTGATATGTTCCTGACTCCACAATCACTGGAAAATTATCTCTTGAATTCAAATAAAGCATGACAATTATATTCCTTTAAGGTTTACAGTCTCAATGATAAAAATATCTGAAAGATACCAGAAAGAAAGCTGTATACTGTAGACAGAGGAATGACATGTGTACCAGCTGACTCCTTTACATTAGTCACACCCCTTCCAAAAAGATCTAGAACCACCTTTCTTTTCTCTTCTTCTGTCAAATCTGCCATGTCAACAAAGGAAGCTGTCTGCTACACCAGGGGAGATAACTCTTAATGTAGTAATGTTCATTCTCAATCCTACAAGAGTTGTCTCCCATTTTGAGTACCTTACTACATAATGTAACACCTATTTTAAAATTATATATTATCAGTATTAGGAAACAAACATTGGATCTATTCTAGTGACAACGCGACAATGTGCTGAAATTAGTTTACAGGCGGAAAAGGTATATTATATGCAGTTGAATAGATAAAATTGGGCACAGAAATGAAACATAGCAGAAAAGAATGCACTAAGGACTTTCCTCACTGCAGCGGGGACGCATGCTAATGGTGGAAATACGCATCCTGGCCTTCAGAAAACGTTATTAAACATTGACATTGAGTATGTAACTAAGTGGCATTTGTAAGCTGGTAAAGTGAAGAGGAACATTTTTTATAGATTAATAGATCACTATTCATTGCATCTATTGCAATAACAAGCTGTCAGTGCAGAAGGCTCACAGCATGGGAATGCCCCCAACCACTTGGTATAAAAGTGTTTGTTGGAGCTACTTTCATTCATCATATTCAAGTCCAAGGTACAGTGAAAAGTATTTTTCATCAATCACAAATGTTGAAGCATTTATCAAACGTTCGTTGACAGTAACAACCGACGTTCAAGGTTTTGGTCACAAAATCCTATGCACGCACAAACAACACAAATGTTGACTTCGCGAACACCTGGTATCGTCACTATTTCATAGTGATTCATAAACACATGCTCATGATATGGTTGGAATTGTAAATCCACTCTGCTTTCAGCAGAGATTTCTTATAGATGTTTAAAAGGTTTTGTAGCATTTATGCTATGATTGACACAGAGTCAAGTGCTTGAGGTAAATTTAATAATGTGTCATTGACTAGGAATTACCATAGTTACTAGGTGATTATTATATGTGTTCTCGGTGTGAGACATTCACTGTGTAAACATAAATCTAATGGAGGGTGTTATCGGTGCAATAAAGCAATCTGATAAACTTGGTATCCAAACTATGCAAATTACGTCAATCCACGAACTACTTTCACAAAACTCCATACACGCGATGCGAATCCTGAAACGTTACCATTTCTTTGATGACGTCGACCCGAGTTAACTTTTCCTGGACGAGTTTGTAAACAACATGGCTGCCCCCATTCTCAAAATTGGTGATTCTGTAAGAATTGATGACAGAGGTTCTGGAGTCGTTACTGCAGTAATTGACTTTGGAAAACATGAAACGGAGTACTTCGTTCAAATTAAAGGTACGGATTATGAGGCGATCGTCTAAGAAAGGTACCAACCAAGGATTTCGATCTATCGATCACAATACAGACGACGAATTGATTCCGTCAGGTATCAGAAATTGATATTGATAAGGCGATTACCCGCAATGAAAATAGAAACACTGCCAGGAAAACCCTGCCCGATTTTTTAAAGATCTTATTTTAAGCATGAGTTATGTTTGCACTGTATTAGCGACTAGTCACAATCATATTCCGCTGTCATGAACGACTTTCACCTTGGTGTACCGCTCAGTATTCTTACGCGAATGCTCAATTCTCTTCATATAAATTCACGTACATTTGCCTCTTTTTTTTAGAGTAATTTTAAGAATGACCTTTAAGAATTCCTAATATTTGATATTAATAATACACATTCGGCCAATATAATCTCAATGTAATAGTTAAGTATAGTACACACATGAGCTTTAACACTACTAATCAGTAATGTCATCTCATCTTCCAATGTCCATCTTCCAATGTCACCTCTATGCGGACGACACCCAGTTGTCAAACAAGTGTGGTGTGGACGCTACATCTCAGGAACATTGCATCAGAAACAAGGAAACCTGCATACATAATGTGCAATCCTGGATGACAAGCAACAAGCTGATGCTCAACGCAGACAAAACAGAGGCTATGATGATCGGCCCTCCAGTTCGCCTTTGGAAGTTTGGACATAACCACATAACAGTTGACGGATCTGACATTCCCTTCACATCCTGTCTGAAAAATCAGGGAGTTTATTTCGACACCTCACTCTCCATGGAACAACAAGTGTCGGACATAGTCAGGAAATGCTACTTCTACATAAGAAACGTCGGCAGCATCCGCATCCTCAGTGATTCATCGGCAGCAGCACTAATGAGATCTTTCGTCCTCTCCAGGCTCGACTACTGCAATAGTCTTCTTGCAGGAGCATCTTCAGAGCAGACACATCGCCTACAGAGGATCCAGAACACAGCTGCCATGATTGTAACCAGATCACCAAACTACTCCTACATCAAACCGGTTCTTAAATCCCTGCACTGGCTCCCAATCCAGAAGAGAATCCAGTTCAAAGTCCACATATACCTACCAAAGTGTCAATGGAAGCCAAGCTCTTTGTGAATTGGTCAGCGAGTACCATCCAGCCAGAAGACTCAGATCATGTTCGCGACACAATCTTGTCATTCCACGGACAAAATTGAAAACCTTTTGGTGTCGGTCATTCTCCAACGTATCGGCACAACTCTTGAACGCTCTTCCAATGGAATTAAAAACTTCACCATCAGTGACTTAATTCAAACGTCAGCTCAAGACGTTCTTATTCAACTAGCACTTTGTGTTTTACGTGTGCTACTCCGACAAGCGCTCCGAGCATACATGTGTATGGAATTAAGCGCTATACAAGCAACCTTATTATTATTATTTTATTAATTAAGCACCCCCTGAAACCATTGGCAATTTTAATAGTTTTGGTCCAAACAGCCGATAATACCACAGCATACTAGAATGCACATATAAAGCATATAAAACTTGTCGTCTTGTCGTAATCATCACATGAAATTTATGAGTAGTTCCTGATTAATGCTCATGTGTATGAAATATGACAGAAACTGGTGTTGGCATAGTGATTTCAAACATTCAGACCCGAGCAGCTATGCAGCAGGATTCTGCACAATAGGTCGAGGTTTCTTGTCCTATCAATTATACTCAGAAGCAAAGGTTCGTGAGACATTAGATATTTTTCACGTGTTATCTTGTGAATGAATTTTTGGACTTAAACCAGAGAAAGAGTACGTTAAAATGACCGAAGAAACCCAACAGTTGCTGTTTGAATTGCACGATATTTGTAAGAAGCATGACATATTAACTCTGAAAGGCCAAATAACCAGGCGCTTATCATTTCCAATCAGCGCAGTCAAAAGTGGAGTCAGACAAGGATGTGTGCTCAGTCCATTTTTATTTTCAATGTTTATCTCAGAATTTCAATCTATGATAGAAGATTCTGATGTCAGAGGTATATTTATCGGTAAAACATATTTAGAGTTGTTATTATCATTGTATGCTGATGATTTATGTATTTTTTATGATACTGTGGTTTGGTTGCAAAGATAAATCGACATCTTGTGTAAATTTTGTAAGTCTTGGGGGTTACAAGTTAATATGGATAAGACAGAGATATTAGTATTTCGAAATGGGGGCTACCTTCGTAATTATGAAAAATGGTTTTCCGATGGCGTACAATTGAAAACAGCCACATATTATAATTATCTTGGTATCATGTTTTCTACTAGGCTGTCTTGGAGTGTTTGTACTAAGACGCTTGTGGCAAATGCCAGCAAAGCCTTATTAGTTAAAAAACAATTACAACATAATTTTAGAAATATTCCTGTTCTTGTGTTACTTAAACTTTTTAAATGTAAAATAAAACCAATACTGTTGTACGGGGCAGAGGTGTGGAGATTTCAGGAAAGAAGAGTTGAGGATAAATTTCATAATAATTTTTGTAAATTTGTTTTAGGGGTAGGTAAACATACATCAAGTAATGCAGCATTAGCTGAATGTGGAAGATATAGTATGAATGTAGATCATCATCTTAAATGTGTGACATTTTGGTGTAAACTATTAAGATTGTCTAATGATCGTTATCCCAAACAATGTTATAATTTATTTATTATATACTTAGACTAGATTCTGGATTAGGATTACTTGGGTTTAAAAAATACATAAGCTCTTAAATGAGTATGGATTTGGTTATGTTTGGCTTTCCCAAGACATCGGAAATGTGTCATTATTCTAATCATTATTCAAGCAGAGGTTAGTTGATTTGTAAAAACAACATATCAGTAGCAATATCATGGAATAAACCAGTCTTGTACATTTAAAAAGTAACATATCATCATTGCCGCTTGATAACCACATTTTAAGAATTAATGGAAGAGACTTAAAAAGATATTTATATTTGTTAAGATTCAATGCATTACCATTATGATGTAATATTAGATGGAACGAAACTATGAACACAGATGTAATTTGTAAGATGTGTAATAGTAATAGAAATGAAAATGCAGTCCACTTCCTATTTGAATGTGATAAATATGAAACTACAAAAAACGCATTTACCTCTATGGAATAATTTAACAAAGGCTTGTAAATTCATAAAATTAATAACTTCTAATGACATGGTACTTTATTGAATTGTGCTGAATTTATCAAATCATCTCTTAAATGTCGATCTTCTATATATTGACAACACAAATGTCTGCCTATTGCCATTATGCACAATGTCATTTATATTGCTTTTTGTACATGGGTCGATGGCCTACAAACTGAAATAAACTTCATATTTATTGAAGAGCTGCAGAAGTTAGAAAACACCTCTATTCATCGTTCATTTCTCGAAAATGACAGAAGATTACCTCGAAGCTCGTCGATTCAAAGTCGTTTCCAGCAAAAGTTAGTTATAGACCCTCCACCAGAGACGAACTCACGTCAAGACCGATTGATTCGAACCCCTCATTTTCGACACAGATTGCAGCCAGCAACCTTTTAGCATGTACCATACCTGGCACCAGAGCAGAGTTGGATCTACCAGAACAGCTCGACGGCGTCTTCGCGTCTACGACAATACCCGATAGGGAGTACGTGAGTGGAGAAAACGTCTCTTCATTGGCGTATCTCGTTTCTTTCTTCACGGAGCTGACTGCAGGACACAGGTGAACGTTACATCAGACCATGTGTCCTGGGAGAGGACCGTTTTGGAGGTGGGGGCGTTATGATCTGGGGTGAGATAAGAGCTGCAGCAAAGACGCCAGTGATTGCGATTGAGGGGGGTTGAATGTTCTGAGGTACTGATGCCGCTTTAGCATTTTGGCAACAGTACGACCCTGGAGTAACATTTCAACACGATAACGACAGAACGTAAGCTGCTCGGGTTGTACAGCAGTATCTTTAAGGGGAATACTGGAAAATGGTAATAACTGTCTGGATGAAAGATAAAGTCATCAGAAACATGTACCCCAATTTTTAATGCATTATTTTATCATTGATTATATTTTAATCGCGAAAACAGTTTCCACTATTTCAGCTCCGCCCATTGTAGTCCAGACATTCTAGACCAATTTAGCACTCAATTTGGTCAACTCAACTAATGGTAACAGAAATGTTTTCACCACAGTGCATTTCTCTAAGATCCCTAGAACACGATACCAAAAATTTGTTAAAATTTCATAAATTACAAATGGCCGCAATATATGAATAATTTATAATTCTCTGCTCTCAGAAGACACATTTGAATGATTTAAGTTTTGAAACTGGGGTTTCTCGTTGCAAGGATTAGCGTAAAATATGTTGTAAAATGATTAGCTCAATAATTCATACCCAAAAATCCAAAATGGACTATTATGCATATTGCGCTGGTTTCAGGCCGGGAGAGCCGCATTTCCGAAACAGATAGCCCAAATTGATGTGGCTCTCCCGGTAATAGTTATGGTTGCGTGAACATGGAATGTGGCTCTCCCGGCTTTGTTTTCAAAACATGCTTAGTGATTCAAACAGGTTACCGTATTTAACAAAACAAGACATGTTTCCTCACAATTTTATGCAGATCACAACATGTTTTATTTCTATAATTAGCACAATATAATATACCAATAGCTATTTTATATATACTATTATCACATAATAATAATAAATCCTAATCTGTAAAACATAATAATGGTTATAATGGTTTAGTCTGTTGCCATGTGTACAGTTATAATGGCGTAAGATCACAAAACATAATTTACCAACATTCTTTTTTACATCCCCTACTGCAGATGATGGAGGTCGCCCACATGGTCCGTATACTCCATGTCACTCAGGTGTTGGCTCAGAAGTTTGGTCTTCAGTCATGCAATACGAGCGTCAATGGTTCTATATTTCTTCCTTCGTGAAAGTGCTGTCCACTGGTCAGATAGTCTCAGGACAGCAACCTCTGCCAGAGACTGCTCACATTGAAAGAGCATTACTATCTCGTAAATGTTAGGGTTGCACTTCTGGACAAGTCTCTTTACCTTATTGCGCCATCCTTCCAGGTTATTGTTGGTACGGTGGCCCTGGTTTTCGAAATCAGTTAGATAAACCTGGACATCCTAGGCTCTATACCATATATAATCATTCTGTACGTGAAATTGATGCAAATACTGCTTGAATATTGCTACGTTTTGGCGATTGATATTACTGTGTGCAAACAGAAAATGGAAAAATGTTACATTGCAAGCACAAATGTTAACAAAGATAATTTTAGGTATTCCTTAACACTTTTTCACGATATCAAAGACACGTTGTACTTGTTTTCACTAATACAAATCAGCAGAAAATGTTTAAAGACTGAAATCATAGGAATGATTCTTTTACAATTTTACACACTTTACAACAGTTGTTTCTTGTTTTAATAATTGAAAAATGGTGACTTTATATGGTTTATCTCTGTCTCAAAGCAGAATTTTATTCCAACCTTTCGTTTGGACATCTAAATCCCTGTTATTGGTTTTATAGGACAATTTAACTCTTCTGAAAAAGATGCATTTCACCTAAATATGAATGCCTTTGAGAATTTGGTTCGTGATTTGCATACAGCTGTGTTGTTAAGCTCTCTTGTAAACTAATACCTTCTAACATATCTTTGATAGCTTTTGAGTAATTCATAAAGGTAGGAGGGTAACGTTTCTTTTGGCGTTTAGTGTAGGAAACGCTTGTGAGGAGGAAAGATTCGTTTCTTGTGAAAACAATATTATACATGAGAACACTCTTTTACCGGTTACGGTAATTCATTAATTAATTAATCTATTGGAGATGTGGCTTTACCGGCTACAGCCATGTAATTGAAATGTGGCCTACCCGGCATTAGTCATTTTTGAAATGTGGCTTTCCCGGCCTGACACCATTCCGCTAGCAGATCCATGAACTCACGTGACCAGTTTTCGGGACATATTTTATCTGCGTCGCATATATTATCTCGACCACGCTGAAATCTTGTTTAGAGACAAGGCAATATATTGATGAGAACTGTGATTCTAAAAAAAACTTCAACGAAATATTTCCTTGCAACAGTGTAATGTTTGGTGCTGACAATTTCTATTTTAGCCCGTCTGAAGCATGCTTATATTTTTAAACATTTCCTGGGACCAATCAACTTGTTGTTGTATTTTTCAGACTCCCTGAAGTCACCTGTTTCACACAAAAAGAACTGCAATCACATTTCAATAGCAATATTTTCCTAGGGATTGGTAATCTAAATTTATTATAGATGTGGGTGTGCAATGTTGAAACTCTGTCATATTTTGCCGACAAATAAAATACATCATAACGTCTATCTTAAAATGCTTGTAACATCAAGTAGTGCCTCTGCTTGATTCTTCTTCTTCATCTTCATTGGACGTTTCTCTTGCAAGATGTAAAATCGGCTCCTAACAATACGGTCTAACGTACATGTCAAATGTGACATCAAGAACATCTTTTTCGGCTTCAGAATCCATGGTCACTTTCAAGTTGTCTGGTAAAATCAAAGGGGAAGCCATCGGCAAAAGCACACATATGACGTCATGTCACATGATACCCGCTCCTGGTCATTAACTGTCGGTTGTTTCCGTAATAGGCCGTAATACAAGTGCGTTTTTTACGTGTTTATTGTGATTTTACAAACGATTTGCTCACTTATAATCATGGAAGGTGACTTTTAGAATGTTTTTACCTCTATGACAAAAAATTGCGTTTGTGTTCTCATTTAATCAGAAGAATGGTAATGTACTTCCCTGTCCCGCACGATCCCCTGATTTGTCACCCATTGAACACGTCAGGGATCAAATGGAGCGACGTTTACGACCGCTTCCGAATCCTCTAACAACGCTGCAGGAACTCTAATGTGGAATGTATTTCCCATGGTCTTCGTAGATGTTTATTTGCCTCATTGAAGCGAAGGTGCCAGACCTTAATATGTACAAGTGGACATACTCGCTACTGACCGAGTGAATTTGATTTGTGAAACCTCTCTTGTGGTTTTGCAGGTGCGCTGACTACCGATAGTTGCATATTTTTCAATGTAATACCCTGTCATCATCTAATTATTTTAAGTTTAATATTGAGTCTGTTTATTGTTTGTGTGCCACAAAAACTTTTGCCTTTGAATATATATGTTACAGTGAAATTGTGAAATCAGTCATTTCGTGAAATAACTAAGAGGGTCAGCTATTCAACTATCCCGACTGCTCGTTCTCTTTCTTCCTGGGTAAACCTTGGCATTCTCTCTGTGTGACTTTATATGCAGTGATATTGCAGTGTTCGACAGGCCATATATACTGATTTTTCGCACGATCGTTCCCATATATCTGACTAAGACATGCGTTTCGTGTTTCTGAGAGTCTGGGCCACAAAATGTGTTTTGGCGATTTGTTTCGTGCATCACGAACATTGCCAATCGTTATCAAGCACATTTTCATCAAATTTGATGGAAACGTCCAAACCTATTTATATACTAGTAGCCAATAGCGAAATGGCTTCTCCTCTTAGTCATTTCACGAAATGACTGAAATTTGTAGTCAATGCACGTATCATTTATATATATATATAACATATATATATCGCACACATGGTATGATAATATAGTTTTACACTTTCACTTTCAGCCCCCAAACTGGTTGCGGAAGAAATCAGCGATGTTTACACAAAATGTATCACATGTTAAATATGTATGCTGTTTTAGGGGATAACTGTACTGTGTTTGACGAATTGGGGACGTATACCGGTGGTTATATAGCCGCAAATTTAGTTATAACGTTAAATTTCGTCAAACACAGTACAGTTATCCCCATTCTAATTCAACTCGTTTTACGCTGTTTTTCGTGAAAGAAATTCATTATTTAAGCCAGGTCAAAGTTCCTCTAGGTCAAAGGTTAATCATATCACTCCTTGAACTTACACCATCGCCAGAGAAAGTAGTTCCCTTTTCAAACTACACACGTTTATTATGTGCACACAGACTAAATTTGACAATGATGACTAGATCATAGTATTATAGATAAAATGTAAGGAATTATGATGAAACCGCCCTCTAGTTACAGAAACGAGCGGCCCGTTGATTCCTTAACTACGGGCCATTATCAGTTCTGTTGTCAAATGACGTCACAGCAGGTGACGTTACGCTCCATAATGACGTCATAATCTTGTTTCATGATCTAACAGTGTTGGGTCAACAGCCCGTTTCGAGTAAGTTGTTTGAACTTAAAATTAAATTTATGATACTATTTTGTCGTTTTTAACACAAATTCCACCCATTTTAGCTGGATAGGGCAGTTAATTGACCTATGGCTTCTGCAAATGACAATGTCCTGCAAAGCAGCTTTACCCCAAAAGTGTAGTGATGCATTTAAAGGTTTTGGTGAATCGGTTTTCAAATTGCGACCGTATATGCTGATTATACGGTCGGAAATATATAGCATTGACCAATCAAAACTCGTGTTACATACTAAGTTGAATTAGAATCATTAGTAACATGTCGTAAACATAGTTGGTCATTAACATAGCAAACAATCACAATGTAGTTATAAACTACCTGGACCACAACATATGCACATAGCATAGAAAAACGCCTTCGGTTTATTATTGTTTTCATGACTTTATTGTATTTAGAAGTTAAAGTGTTAAAAAACTACTTCTAAAGGTATGATAGCAGTTAGCCTCAACTGTTCTTAAATGACAAATGTATGTTGTTTTCCTTCAAATCCTCATTCCTTCATCAGAGATGTTGACATTTATGTCAACCCTGAAAGTGGGGGGGTATCGCACGGTTGCCTTTCCCGACCCTTTGTGTATACTTCAGATATAAATAACACGTCTGGAACCTTACATGTCCAATAAAGAAAATGACAGCGAACAAAATGTGTCATTATTCAGAATAGAATTGCCCAGAGGATGTTTCTCGTAGATAAGACAATTCGTGTTTATTTATGGCCATGTCTGTTCATGTCATCATGAGTATCATTTTTACGTCGTTGACATTGAAGGTTGTATCCATCGATACACATCTTATCAAATCTCAGTATGACATATGTCGATGAACAAGAAGGTGGTTTCAGCTATCATCGGTAACGGCCTAGCTGATCATCTTTGTTCATGGTCTCTCTATCGCCGATCCGTTCTTGAAAGGCGTTTGGAAGTTGGATGAACACGAATACATGACACGTTTTTATGAGAGAAGTTGTTATGGATAAATCGTGTCATGTATTTATCATTGTCGGTGTTAATTGGGGTTTTACCCTTATATTGCTTGTCTTTGGTTATAGGTAGCTGCTGGTAATTATATTGTGAACCTGTACCGCGTTTTCTGGTATTACTATATTCCTATTACACACTCTGATCTTGGAGCAGAGCTCCGTGACATTTAGAAGGACGACGTGATAAACAGCAAATGGCGTTGTTTTTGACATAGGCGTTTCCTTGTGATCACGATTTATTGCATATGCTAGTTGAATATTACCTTTTCGAATGTGATATATTGAAGTATGTAACAATTGAAATACCAGAGTCGTCGGGAAATGAACCGAAATTGACATTTCATCAATTTTAGTCGTGTTGATACACATGATTCATCAACTCGTCTGGGACATTTGAGTGAATATTACTCATATGTTGCTGAACCCTTGTTTGGGGATTAAAGATTCGTAGTTTGTGCGTGTGTGTGTGCGTGCATGCGTGTGTGTGTGTGTGTGTGTGTGTATGTATGCGTGTGTGCTACAGATAGATAAATGGCATCTTCATTTAACTGTTGAACACGACAACTGCTAATTGATGTCTCAAGAGAACTTGTAACTTATCCACTAGTTACTGAGTGAGTGAGTTGAGTTTTACGCACACTCAGCAATATTCCAGCTATATGGCGGCGGTCTGTAAATAATCGAGTCTGGACCAGACAATCCAGTGACCAACAGCATGAGCATCAATCTGCGCAATTGGGAACCGATGACATGTGTCAACCAAGTCAGCGAGCCTGACCACCCGATCCCGTTAGTCGCCTCTTACGACAAGCATGGGTTGCTGAAGACCAATTCTAACCCGTTAGTTGAAAAATATAGATAAACGCCTCTTACGACAAGCATGGGTTACTGAAGGCCAATATTCTAACCCGGACCTTCTAACCCGGACCTTCACGGGTCTTATCCACTACTGTGTTGTTGGATCAAATCTATTTCCAAACGTCTTTCTATACTTGTAGGCAGCGAAATCTCTGAACTAGGTTCACGGTACCGTTATTCAAAATTGACAACTGTTTTTCTGGTTCACTGACCTCGTAATTGTCTGATTAGTTTACAGACCTCTGTAGTTCAGTTGAGTTGGGTTTTACGTCACATCGGCATAGTTCCAGCCATATAGTGACGAGATCAAGTATGCATTCATAAACATTTTACACTTACATTTGTAAGCAAATTGTATTAATGGTGAGTGCTACCGCTAGGCAGGACATGCTTAACCTTTTCGCGAATACCGGTGTCATCACTTATTTTCAGTAATCCACTCATTGAGTTTTTACATATATTATCCCTTTACACCAAATTGAATCTCTTTGTATTGGTGGTCGAGTAGGAGTGTTCTTTTGCTTTGACGATTTACATTTTATGAAAAACATATGAAACAGTTTAACCCTGTTTTTACTAACTGTTGCTCGTTCCTTCATCGAATGTCGACAACAACGAATTCATAGATTCTGTGAAGTGAATGATTCACATCGGAATATATAGGAATCCACTGTATCACACGCGAGTCGAATCTCATCGATGAGAAACCCATGCAGGCAAAAACAATAACAAGTAATTCTAAAGAAGAATTCAGAAAACTCACGTTTTTCCTGCCTAGAAGTTGTCGTCCGCTCGGGCACATCCGAGTGTCGCCCAGTCTGTCAATCAATTACATATATCTGTCTAACATAGCATGGTGATAAACGCTTGGCTGCTAGTACCGCTTCGCTACTATACATATTGCCATCCATCATGTTCTGTCAACTGAACAGCAACGGGGAACATTGATCATTTTTTAGGAGGCGAGGACAATAAACAAACCATTTTCTTCCGTGTTACTTATTATTTAATTCATCAAAGTGTGCTGTTGTTTAATGTGGATATGTGAGCATGTCTTTGATCTTTGTCTTATGGTAATCCAAACGTGAGAAAACATCAAAGGATGTTATCCAGATTGCATGTCATAGAGATGTTTTTGTCCATTTATATATGTGTCATCATTTGCCTTAGATCTGGTGTTGATTGACAATGTCGGTTATGTACATGTACATTTGGTTTATCATTATGGTGGCAATGAACTTCATATCTTTCAACTTTTGAGGAACACCCTTTGAGGTACAATCGAGCGTGTCCTTCTCATCAAGATTTCAAGAGCGGCAAATTTCATTGACAAAAATGATACCCGATGCAATTCCCTATTGTGACTTGTACCATACGTTCCCGGTATTTTGTATTCTTTGATCTACTCAACTGGGATGTGTCAGCCAAGTAAGTGAGCCTGACCACCCGATCTCTTCAGTCTACTCTTAGGACAAGCATGGGTGCTGGAGGCCAATGCTGACCCGGATCTTCACAGGTTTCAGAAAAAGTATTCAAATTTGGATTTCATGCTTATAAGTTAAACTCGTTACCACACATGAGATATACATTTTCTGATTTGCATAACGAAACATATATCAATTAACGTTGTGAAGTATAGGCCTGGTAATAGAATTATGGGCCGAGCCACAGATGCATCCAGGGTACTTGTGGATATTATCGAGGAAGCTGTTTGGGGGTTTATGGTCAATCTTTGCGACAAGGTCTTGCTGGTACTGATTCTTCCTGTTTGCAGACGCTATCCTCGGTTAACATACCGGCCTTCTTTGAGGCACTTTTTGATACCAAGTCATTCGATCACACACGTACGGCAATGATACTAACATAAAATGGTTAAGTTATTTGAGGCCTTGTCAGTTGGAACACTTACAAATCGTTTCATCTGGACAGCCACACATTTGATGACATCTAGCTATGACACAATGGGTTTATTCCAGTTTGTTTCCTACTTTGCAGTTTGTTCATTCCACTGATTTAATGCGCTCTGAACGACAATCAACAGGTCAATAACAAAAGCATACAACTTTATGGATAACAACTTCTTGTTTATTGCATAGAGCAACATTTCGGATTCTTACGCAGTTTTCAAGCTCACCAACTTCTGGAATGCCAATCAAACAAAACATATTAATAAACAGGTCCGTTCTGGTCCATTTTGTCCATATGTTTTAAGAGCATCCATGTATTTACAATGAGTTTATAGTGACTGTAATTATTAGGAGGCGGCTACACGTGTTATTATGGTCCGTATTTAAATAACTGACAAAGCTTGACAAGAATTCATAAATCAATTTGATTATATTACCAACTTGTTGGACGCAGAGGTCTGTTGGCAGACGGAATTGGTTGAATTTTAAGTTAGATGCTACCAAGTCTAAGATGTGTAAAATTGAAAATGAATTTTTTGGTAATGTGTCGGACATGTTGGGAGACATAATTTGTCTCAGAATGGTACTTGAATGCAAGGCATCTTTTCCCTTGTTTGCAATCAATGCAACGTTGAAATATTATGAATTGAAGCATAGTCAACCTCAAGATTGTTTACCAGTTCAGCACGTATTTTCTTACATTTATGTTTACTTCATGTTAAACTGATATTCCATAGTCTTGGGTTATTCGTAGCAGTGATATGATATAATCTTTAAATTCGTGGTGTTTATATATTGATACTTTGATCTACATAACGAAATTATGTTTGCAGATAAAGTTGGCATTGAATCAAATATTTCCCAAGAACTATCAACAGTTTAATTAAATCAATTACATTTACAACTATAAAAATGAGTATACTTACTTAAGACTTTACCGTTATCCCTTCAGCCTTCGTTTTGTAAACCTGAAAAAAGAACATTCACTAAAGAAAATAGTACAGAACTCGTGGCACACATGAACACATGAACTTATAAATAAATAACAGCGACACAAGACTTTCATAAGATGTATCTAATGATCTCTGGGTACGTAAGTCACAAAACTTTCACAATAAATTTAAACTGACCCGATTATTAAAACGTAGTATTTTTGTAATTTTAAATTATGGCTAGATTTGACTACAAGGATGGTGTAAATCCAGCTGGGGTCCAGGCATGTAGTAAAGGCGCTGTGAGTCCCCATGGTCAACCTTCAGTTGCTTGTAACGTCGTAAATAGTATAAAGTTAAAGTTACATGCTAGTTTTGAATCTGGAACCGTGATATACTAGTTGTTTTACTCTCCTTTGGCGACAGATTTTATAAAATAAAATTATAAAGTATTTACTGTTTTAGTCACGATATAACAGAAATATTGCCAAAGTGACTTTAGGTTTTAACTCACTCACTCACTAATCTCTGATTGTTTGATTCTGACTGTATCGTGAGTATGTGTTTATGAACAGCTATCAAATAGTGATAACATTAATTGTCCGCGAAAAGATGAGCGTATCCCACCCAAACTAGCAACAATCACATGCAAAACAAAATCATATGTTCATCTGTAGGAAAGGGCGGAACGTTGTTCAAGTCGAACAGAGGAATTGCATTCAATATAATATTTGTCACTGATGCAGCAAATGTAAACAATGTCTTTGAAAGCTTTGTTAAAGACGGACAAAGGTCCGCGACTCACCTGCAGATAGCGGTCTTAGTACAAGAGCTGTTGAAAGCCGTTGTTAACGTGTAGGAGGTTTATGTCTCGGTGTAAATTCAAAAACATGCCTTACCTTAAAACGTACTTCTACCAAAAAACTACACGCTTTGACAGGTCATTTGTTCTCAGGTTATGTGATAACTCGCATGTTCCGGAAACACAAAATAGTTTTTATCCATATTTCAAAGCCTTATATCTAACATCATTTACTTTATACCTCGTTCTGAGGTGATGTGGCAAGTGACTGAATCACCTGGTAACTGACACGAGTTTTTATGAGTTGGTGATCTATGAAACACTCAATGTCAAGTAGACATATTAATATATATAAACATTTATGTCGGAACTTTAATCCCTTTACATCCATGTCGCGTTGCCTCCGAGACGATTGGCCCGCACCTCACTGTCACGTGATTAAATGTCAAGACGATCTCCTCATCCAAATCTGGCGGTGGGGTAACCTGGTGGGGTAAAGCGTTGGCTCGTCACGCCGAAGACATGGGTTCGATTCCCCACATGGGTACAATGTGTGAAGCCCATTTCTGGTGTCCCCCGTGATATTGCTGGGATATTGCTAAAAGCGGTGTAAAATCATACTCACTCCTAATCCAAATCAATAATCTGACCAATCACTGACCCAACTCCACCGTTTCAGATGACAGTTTGATGCATAGTGAAACATGTTGTGCATTTACCACGTTTCTTATACATTAATAGAAGCGACAAAACCCTTTCCACGTGCATAGAAACATCTGCTAAAAGCAGAGTCGATTGTATAATTGTGACAATATCATGAGCATATACATGTATTTGTTTCAGCAGTATTACAAATCTAGTCAGGACCAGACAATCCAGTGATTGTCACCAATGCGATACGATGACAGAGCATGTGTTTATGAATCACTATGAAATAGTTATGATACCAAGTGTTCGCGAAAAGGTGAGCGTATCCCGCCCCAACGGTGGCCCCCGTCATAAACATATGAAAAGTCTAGTCATTTATTCGCCTGAAATAATTCGGGAACGTATGGCATAAGTCAAAATAGGGAATTGCATCGGACATAATTTTTGTCACTGATGCATCAAAGTTAAGGCTGTTCATGAAGATCGATACATCATACCAATACACTCAAACCACAAACTAATTTGCTTGTGCACACAACCAATATGTAGTCTTCATTACATTCAATATCTTTAAGAACAGAGAAAGAAAACTTGGCGAGACAGAGGAGGTGGAAGGGGCTTTGTGCTGGAGACATATTTATTCATTATAAACACAAGATAAGAGAGATCTGACAGCCGATGACAGATTATGTGACTACGGGGATTGGTGGGCTTAATCTGAACACTCGTTTAATATTCGACCTAAGCTGTAAGCTGTAATGCTGTTTCTGCGTCTTGCCGTATATGTGGGACAGTGGATCGTAATGGTCTGCCAATTTTTAATCTGGTAGTTAATTGATGTCACTGTGGTCTGAAGTGGAGAAATCAAGATAGTTTTAAACTTTGAATTATTTGTGATATCCTTCAAAACTTTAGACATAGTGAGGTGAGTAGACTAACAACTAGTCTCTGAAATGAACATATTTTACTGAAAAAGTTCATAGTAAAAGAAAATATAATATAATGAAAAGGAGCCCTGAGACTTTCTTCATTTCAAAGCTGAGGAAATCTAGACTTGCCACATTTTCTAGACTTGCGTGGGCTTTCTTGGAAATATTTGCTTCAGGGTCTGTACGACAGACTATGAGGTGAATTGAAATTGGGTTTAAAATCGCACTTAAGAATATTTCGCTCATATGACGACGTGCAAGCGTGTGTTTATGTGTGGCTGCTTGTACTAGCCCGGACCTAAGCTGGTTTTATAGTGCTAGCTCACTGAAATACCGTACCGCAGTAAGGCATGAATACCCCACTCAGACACATTATACTGACTCTGAGCCGACCAGTTCTTGTTGTACCCATTAATGCCAAGCGCCAGGCAGGTACCATATTTTAACGTCTTTTGGTCTGACGCGGTCAGGGGGTGGAACCCTCTAACCACTACACCACGGAGGCGGTCTATTACAGATATAGAAAAATATGGATAAGAAATATTAAAGTTCCTTGAAATGGGTTTGTTTGTTGTTTATCGGCGCACTCAGCAACATTCCAGAAAAATTCCAGCAAGTTTGTAAATAATCGAATCTGGGCCAGAAAATCTAGAGGCTGACATCATGAGCCTTGATTGCCGCTTAGGCTAGGGACAACTGGCTGGGGTGGCGACATTCACTACCAAACGAGTCACGTTGAAAGCCTGGAAGACCTGATGTAACCTATGGCCTAAATACATCATAACAGAGTTGACAATGTCCAAACGTCAGCAGCACCAGGCCGCGAAAGTGAAAGCCGGTATGTATCTTATCATTCGTGACTTACCCGTATTATTCCGAGACCAACAGAATCGGGACTCGTACGCCTTTCGTGGCCACTTTTCGCAACTGAGCTCCGTCTAAGCGCAAACGGGCATAGATAAAAGGATTGTCAACTAGTGAGGTTCCAGAGTATATTTCCACCCTGTATCACACGTTAAATAACTCTTCAGAATATTTTAAATACTAGACGTACAAAAATAGAAAATTATTACTGAAGGATTCTTTCAACGAGGTACTGTAAGTCATACGCCATTGTTGTATTTTGGCACTCAGAAGCGTAGCAAGCCATTTTTTTCGTGTAAGCCCGATAGGTTGCACAGCTTCTTAATTAGATAGTATTGAGGACTTGCCCAACCTTTTAGCAACAATCATGTATAGGGGATCATTACCCCTATCCCTAGGTCTGGAGCTGACGACCCGAGAGACCCAATGTCTTATCGCGGCATCACACTTGCTAGTGCATCCTACAAGCTTTACTGTGGGGTTCTGAATAACAGACTATGTCAGTACACAGAGGAAAACGAACTTATCGATGATCTACAAAATGGTTTTAGAAAACGCCGCTCAACTACCGAACATATTTCAAGTCTTACATCTATAATTGAAACTTGGAAGTTTCAACGTAAATCGACTTTCACTGCTGTTATCGACTTTAAGAAGGCTTACGATTGTATAGACAGAACATTGCTGTGGTGTAAACTGGATACAATCGGTGTGAATGGAAATATGTTCAAAGCAATTAGGTCAATTTATAAAAATGTTAAATGTTCTGTCAACCTAAATGTTTTTTATACCCAATGGTTCGATGTAAACAATGGTTTAAAACAAGGGTGTCTCTTACCACCCGTACTTTTTAATATGTACATTAATGATCTTATTGTTACAATTAAAAATTTGTCGTTGGGTGTCGATATTAATGGTAGTAATGTTGGTATATTAGCATATGCAGATGATATTGTTTTAATTGCAGCGTGTGAGAATGATCTTAATGTGATGCTTGAATGTCTGCATAACTGGACCGTTTGTAACAAAATGACGGTTAATTGCTCTAAGTCCAAGGTTATCCATTTTAGGGGAGCTTCTGTTGTCGGAACTGACGTTTTATTTTTGTTGGTGGTGATATGCAATTAGAAGTTGTTGACAGTTATACGTATTTAGGTCTGCTTGTATCAGAACATCTAGGTTATGGTCTCATGGCTAAAGCGGTAGCGAGTTCAGCTAGCAGGGCTTTAGGTTTACTTATAACCAAGTATAAGCTTTTAGGCGGTGTGCAATTTCAAACTTACTCTAAGTTATATCACTCTATGGTATGGTCTACTATTGATTATGGTTGTGCAATATGGGGTACTTATAGTTTCTCCTGTATTAATGCTGTTCATAACAGAGCTATGCGTTTTTTTCTGGGTCTGCGCAAGTTTGCTCCTAATAATGCTGTTATCGGAGATATGGGCTGGTACCCAACAATTGTAAATCAGTGGAGGAGTGTGTCGAGGTTTTTCAGGCGTCTCGGTCATTTAGGGCTTAATCGAGTTACAAGTAAGATATTTAGATGGAGTCATGACTTTGCGTTAAGATATAATCGGAATTGGAATTTTAGAGTGAGTAAGAAGTTGTCGGATTTAAAACTGAATCATTTTAAGGATATCAACTTTGTGTACCATATTCCCTTTGTAGTTTCAAAAGTTACAGAGGTTGTTTTTAGCGACTTCGTTTATAAATGGAAACAGGACCTGTTACATATTGGTAGTTTAACTTGGTGTATTCCCAGAGTGGCCCCTCAGTTTATTACGTAACAACCAAATTCAGGGGCCACTCTGGGACAACTCGTTAAGAAGGTGTGAACGTAGGGGCCAGTGTGGGACAACTTGTTAGTTGTCAAAACAAAGAGTTAATCTGATACTGTGAGCAGAAGGTGATAACTTCAGAGTACAAAGTGAGAGTCTGGTTACCATTAATGGTTGGGGTAATAATTTATCTTTAATTTTAAATGTTGTTAACTGCCGATTTCTCAGATTGTTGAGGAGGAAGTTTGTGTAATAGTCTATCTTCAATTTGTGTGTGTGTGTTTATCCTTTTCTTGTATTTTGCTATAAGTAGACTTCTGGGTGAATGTTGGTCATATCAACCATGACGCTGAAGGGAAAGATTGTTCCTGGTAGACAAAATGGACTTGATATTTTGATGGAGGGTTTTAGGTATAACAAGAAGAAGAAAAACAAGAATGGCACAGTAGCGTGGCGTTATCGTCAGACAGGTTGTCAGGCAACTATCACTACTGAAAGCATCTACTTTCAAAGCATCACACCTCCCTAATTAGTCCAACACTGTTGGTAATTAAGCTGATTGAATTAAGAGAGGCCAGTGTGGGAACACGTAAATGTTCAGGGGCCGCTCTGGGAAGGGTCGTTAACAAGGCGTGAAAACTCAGGGGCCACTGTGGGAAGGGCCACTCCGGGCATAAATCGTTTAACTGGTAGGCGAGGTAATAAGTTACGCACGTACTGTACTTTTAAGTTGGATTTTGGAAGTGAAGTTTATGTTAATTGTAATATGTCGCGTTCTATGAGAAATGCACTAGCTTTGTTCAGATGTGGGGTAGCTCCGCTTAGAATCGAAACTGGCCGTTACGTTGGTTGTGCTTTAACTGAAAGAATTTGCTTTTACTGTAAAGATTTTATTGAAGATGAGTGTCATGTTTTATTGCATTGTCCTTTGTATGCTGAGGAGCGATTGCAACTTTTATCTAAATGTACAAGTCTTTTAGATGTTTTTAAATCTGGGGATGTTGAAAAAGTTAGTTTTATTCTATCTTGTCCAGATGTATCGTTTTTATCCGCCAAAACCTGCCTTAATATTCTTAAAAAGCGCACTGCAAATTTGTATATATCTTCTTAATGTAAATTGTATTATTTTTTTTGTTGTATTTGTAATATTCACTCTTTATATTTATTTAGCTCTAGTGTATCTCATAATTCCATATGAAATGGCTCAACTTTTTACGGTGATATTGTGTTTATGTACTTAGCTGTTTTTGTACCATGTCGAGGCGAGACGTAAATAAACATCTATCTATCTATCTATCTATCTATCTATCTATCTATCTATCTATCTATCTATCTATCTATCTATCTATCTATCTATCTATCTATCTATCTATCTATCTATCTATCTATCTATCTATCTATCTATCTATCTATCTATCTATCTATATGTGTAAGCCCTGGCTTTTTTATAATGGTAGATACGCCCCTGGCACATAACTTTCATCAATAGGGGGCAAGTCTTTGTACAGATTACGAAAATGGGCGAGTTCTGACGAAAAGTGTTTTCTAATCACGAAATCCTTACAACAACTGTTGCTAACTGTGGGGGTATTTATTTGAAAGAGAAGAGACTTTCCATAGACCGGCGGACGTACTGCGATACAATTTCTCGGCCATCTGTTGAGCATTCCAGAAGGCGTTTTGTTCATTTTGGATCAAGATCCTTTGCAAAATATTTTTCGAAGGTAAGTAAGGAATGGAAGTCGGCATTCTGAAATAAGTGCCGCAAAGCTTGAGAAAGCTGCTTTCTGATTGGGCGATATCTTACTGTTAGTCGTTTCATTGGTCAAACAAAGGAAGTTGCTGTGATGTGACATGTAATGGGAAGCAATGACATCTGATTTTAATGAGATTGTTTATAGTTAAACATACCGGCCAAACACATCCGCTACTTCTTTTCAGTTTAAAGGGAACAACGTCATTAGTAATCTCTTGATGAGACACATGATTATTCTAATCGCCTCATCTTGATATGAGGTGTTTGTTGTGCTGAGATTGACATGTTTATTATACTAAGGGTTTGTGTTTATAACTTATCTACGTAGTTACGGGCGAATGATTGATGAAACAAGTTTACCTTTTTACACTTGTTAAAAGTGCATTTGCTGAAAAGCACTCACTGAAATAGAAATAAAATGGTTTATGGCGTTTATTTGTTTATCATTTCATTAAAATAGGTAGTTTTAACAAATATCAAAAGAACTGTTTTTCCCAACTAGGCCTTTTTACTTTTGACCTCTAATCATCATCCAAAATACCATTTTACAGGTAAAAATAAGAAAAATTTGCGTATTGTCAACAATTTAGAAACATGTTATAACTTACGTCACAATCAACAATGGTGGTAACAACTGCCTGCAGCACTGTTTAGACCGGAAGATGCATTTGCACGTGCGTTGCAATAGCGATTGTGGAGTTGACAATCAAAGGGTTGGATCAATTCGTAAAAATAGCAAACTTTCAACAAGAGTACAAGCATAAAAATGTACTGAGAAGATCCCTAAATCAACTATTTTATATATCAATTAGGATAAAAGAAATATAGGATGAATGGTATATGACGTTTTTCATAAAATATATTATGTACGCGAACTTAAGGAGAGTACATCTCATTTGCATACTACAGCTTGCATCAGAAACGTACATTTTGACTTGAAATCTCATGGGGTAAAAATGACACGGATTTCGGATGATTTTACAAAAAGTGGTAAAAACAAAATTTGGGGAAAACGATAGTCATAGAATATTTCACAATCAAACTATAGTTGTGTTAAAAAGTACGAAATAAACGTCCAAAACCACCTTCCTTCTATTTCCGTGAGTACTATAATACAATGTACGTGTATTATATGATATCCTATTTTTAAGATGAAACCTCATTGTTTAAACAAAGCCTTAGAAAACAGTAAGAACAGTAAGTGGTCGTCTTAGCCCTAAGGGGGAAATATAGAGTTTTAACTATTTTCCAAAAAATATGTTAAATGGGGGAAGCGGGCAGTTCAAGGTTTATACACGTTTTAGCGGCGCACATGCATTAATATGTTTGTCTGTGTATGCAAGCGTGCGTGCGCATGTGTGTCTATTTGTACGAGATATGTACTGTTAGCCCAGTGAAATATCATACCTAGGTTGAACATAATACCTCTACCAGAGGCAGTATGCATACCAGTACTTTATTTATCATCTTTCAGGGCTCCAGACAGGGTAACAACAAGTAACATTTTTAATGCTTATTTAAATGACGCGATCAAACCAACACCTTTCCAGACACTGTATCCTCTAGACCACGAGGACGGAGAAGGACAAATTGACAACTAAAGAAATTAATTTAAAACTAAGCATCAAATCCACGGCAGACTTAACACTACTGCGGAAATGGCTGAAATATAGCTACAAATGAAGCTGCCTCGTCACTTTGCCGTCTCAACCTACATGGTGTGATCATTCATTGGATGACAGAAATATGAATAATTATCAAGTGCATATTTAACACATTATGATATTTAAAAATAAGCATCTTTGTACACGTTTTGTTGTAACTAAGTTGAACTCTTAAAAATCACATATACTCTAGGGGGTACAAATACATAAATCATTTATTTGCATCGTTATGAATGAAACCCCGTCATTAAAACTACTCATTTCGACCTTTAATTAACTTAAATCGACCTTTTTGACAACAGTGCACAATTCTCTCCCGCGGACGAAATTTCAACCAATCAGAGGGGCGCATCTCCGTGACGTAAATAGAGAATACTACACGAGGTCTCATTACATACGAATTATACGAAACGAGTGTCCTTCCTATGGTATCTGACCGAGCGAAAGCGAGGTCAGATACCATAGGAAGGTCACGAGTTTCGTATAATTCGTATGTAATGAAACCGAGTGTGGTATTTTATTTATTACCCACGTCTTACATGCATTAAATTGACAAAATAGCGTATTTTTGTTAATATTTTGGTTTCAAACCGAAACCGGTTTCATAAAGAGGTTGCGGAAGAGTTTTGCACTGTAGTACAATATTTGCATGACGTCACACTAATGACGTCACTGCCTTGGTAACCGACGTCACGATGCATGTCAGTTGTCATCGCCTCGTACAGCCTCCTACAGTAAACTACTCCGTAGCACCCTGTTTCTTGGTTTGCAGTTGCTTCATTCAGCTAACATCACTGGTGGAAACATTGCGTTTATGTTTTTCGACGGGTATAATGTCTCAGTTCGGCTCACAATTAAACAGCGACACGGCAGCGTTCGCGATGTTTACATTCCCACAATGCATTTAAGTTGTAGAATGAATGGATTCACGTGTTTGTTATGAATGAAAAAATAGTTACGTCAGAATGTGACCTAATTGAGGGGTCATCGGTTATCCAATCAAATCGTTAGAATCTCAGGTCAAGTCATTACGACACAGGTCAACGCGATACGACACTCGTGTGACGTACGAGATTAGTATGCAACTACCCATACGTTGACCACGTGGGTAATAATGTGAGGTATACATACGAGGGAATTCATGTACATTTGCGGGGGTAAATTATCTTGTTTACAGGTTTGTCTAAACCTGAAATCGTGACAATTGTTGTAAAAAGTGAAAGCTTTATGTTTTCACAATCAACTGTAGCAACACAAGTCAGGAAAATAACTGATTTTTTTTTAAACACGGTTAATTATAGTAGGTATGTTTTCGTGAAGCAGTGTATTTGTTCATATTTTCCAGAACAGGTGTCATATATTCAGGCAGGCGAAAAGGTTGATTTAAAAAAAGAATTCTATTTAATTTTGTCAGGGGCGGTAATTGTTTTACCTGTTGGAGAACGTCAGAACGTCAAGAACGTCAGAACGACTGTATTACGAAACCGTGGTCAAGGTGCCTCTCAAAGTGGAGGTGAGCTTCCCACAGCTAGTGTTGAATGAACAGACAAGTCGTAACCGGTTACACAGATGGAACCTGCATGCCCGACGTCCACGTGTTATATATTTACAATCCGGACAAATGAGTCGGTCCCAAGCCAGTCCGTAACAGACAGATTCCACTGTATCCCACGATTGACGACAGCCACACCTCATTACTGCAAGACGTCGTTGGTGTCAAGAGTGGCAGCGCTCGACCAATCGTCGTTGGACAAGAATTAGGTTTTCGGATGAAGGAACGATTACACTGGAATTACTTCACAGGTGCAACAAAATGTGTCGAAGACGAAATGAGCGTTTTCATGGTACCCATCGTTAGACAGAACGATCGTTTCTGGGGTGGCTACGTAATGGTGTGGGTTAAGATTCCTGTGAATGGCAGAACACCTTTACTTGTTATTCAAAGACGAGTCACTTCGCAGTGCTACCGTGACATCACATCCTCAAGGCACCCGTGGTGCCATCTGCGCGTCTGCATGGACGTCATTGTGTGTTTCAGGGTGACAACGCAAGAGCACATAGGGGATAGGGGTCGTATTGCTGCTGAGTGCCTCCAACAGGAGAACGCTACCACCTTACCATGGCCAGCACTCAGGCCAGGCTTGTCACCCATCCAACATGTCTGGGATATCCTGTGACGTCATGTCGCTGTCAACAAGCACCGCGATAATTGTCAACCAACTTGGCGCTGCCCTGCAGGAAGAATGGGATGAGATGACACAAGCTGACATTGGATGTTTGATTAGGAATATTCTTCGTCGAATCCGGGATTCTCTTGAGAATTAAGACGGATTCGCACGATATCAGTGACTTTTCATGGTAACGTCGTAATGGATGGTAGGCCACTTTGGCCAATCATCTAACAAAAACAAAAACGTCAACTGACGTTCTACGACCAATGCAAATATCAGTCAGCTGATGTCCGGTGTACACTGTTAAACCATTCATCTCATAACGGATATAAATTATCAGTAGTCGTGAGACCTTTATATTCCATATCCCCTACTATTTTCCTAAAGGTATATGTTTACATGCATTAAGGTGAACACGTATGAGTGAGTGAGTTTAGTTTCACGCCGCACTCAGCAATATTCCAGCTATATGGCGGCGGTCTGTAAATAATCGAGTCTGGATGAGACAATCCAGTGATCAACATCATGAGCATCGATCTACGCAATTGGGAACACCTGTGATCTCACGATAGGTGTAGTATACTGACAGCAATACATGGTTCTAAACTTATTTAAGTCAACTACTTTTAAATGAACACGCTTATAAAAAACAAACTATTTTTAAACAGGCCACTTGTATATCGAAATGCGTGTAACGAACTACGGTTAAGTCGAACTAAAATAGTGAATTCGTTATAACCATAGTTTAGTGTAAGTGCTGTACGTTATTCTCCCCACGAGTGTTTTATGTATAATATGAGTAAAATGTGTGACCTATATTCTTTATACAAACATACATTATATAACCCGGGGCTGTCTGTATAAAGGAAGCATGAATCACTTACGACATTCGAGGACTTAACAACGTCACTGTATCGTCGAACGCCACTGATTTATGCACTGACTTAGAGGGTTCCAGATTGAGAGATAAAAACGTTTGACAGAGGGTGCTGTCCTTGTAACATACTTGACGGAAATCGCTGAACATAGACTGATTCATTTCATTGAGAATCGGATGACAAAGTTGGAGACAGCTTTCTGTTGTCACCCCAAAGGTTTCACCAGAGTATTAAACATCTAAGACCCACGTCACTTCCGGCTCTCCTCACACAGAGCCAACACGCCTCCATCTGACTGAAATACTGCTTAAAGCGGCATAAAACCAAACTGTCACTCTCGCACTCATCACAACCGAACGATTATCAAATTAACGTCCTTACATATGGTATGATATGAAGGTCTTAGTTCAAAACCAAACTGCGAAGGAATGTCCAGTCACGAATATCAACTCAACCATTTGTTAACCGCTAATATCGACGACGGTGGGCTCGTACGGTACGGCGGTGGTAGCGTTGGTGTTTGCGGGGCGTGGTCCTTACGGATGAACGCAGGTTCTGACTATTTAATGCTGATAGCAGACAGAGTGTTTACCTCGAGAAGGTGAACAGCACCTTACGGTTGAGGTGGCGTCATGGTATGGGGTGTCAGAAAACGCCGCTAGTCGTCACTGAAGGAAACATCAATACACAACTTTATACAGATGATATCCTCGGTCCTATAGTACTTGAATGCATTTTAGCAACAGCCCTGGGGTAATCGGGTACAATGGTGACAACGCCAGGCCACACACAGTTCGTTTTCTAGTGAATGTCCATGCAGCACAATATTTGACTGTCAAACACCAAATTTATGTTGCCTTGTATTTAATGGAATTGTCGATTTATTAAATATACTTGACCTCAAACCTCTTGCGACCCGTGAAGATCCGGGGTAGAATAGGTCTTCAGCAACCCATGCTTGCCACAAAAGGCGACTGTGCTTGTCGTAAGAAGCGACTAACGGGATCGGGTGGTCAGGCTCGCTGACTTGGTTGACACATGTCATCGGTTCCCAATTGCGCAGATCGATGCTCATGCTGTTGATCACTGGATTGTCTGGTCCAGACTCGATTATTTACAGACCGCCGCCATATAGCTGGAATATTGCTGAGTGCGGCGTAAAACTAAACTCACTCACTCAAACCTCTTGCTGTTTTTAGTTGTTACTTTAATTAGAGTCATAACCTGGTGTAACGTTTCATTGACGTTCAATTTATGCTATATTTGTCATCACACTTCGTCTGTAAAGCACAGGTTCTACTTCATTGGTCTTGAGTCCCAGGATTCTAAATAACATTGTGCAGTTGAGATAAATGTACAAAAAGTGGAAGCTGTGACCGAGTCCAATTTTTTTCCTGAATTTAAGGCAAGTTGTTAAATCCATAGGTGTTTATGAAGAGAGAATACGTTCGAGATATTAGTATATTCGAAATAATGACTTCTGAGTGTACGTGGTTTGGTTGGTTTGTTGTTCAACGCCGCTATATCCCAGCTATATGACGGCGGTCTGTAAATCCTGTGATCAATATCAAGAGCATCGTTCTACGCAGTTGGGAAACGATGTCGTGTGTCAACCAAGTCAGCGAGCCTGATCACACTATTCCGTTCGTCGCCTCTTACGTCAAGCATGGGCTACTGAAGACCAATTCTAACCCAGATATTCACGGGACTTCTGAGTGTGCATTGAACAAGCGATAACTATTACTGTAACGCCACATCGTTGTAGGATGTTCCCCTGCATTTAAGTGCAACTCGGCTCCACTTCTAGTGGCGTCACGGATATATTCGAACGTGACATGGCTCGAACAGGTATGGTATAAATCCAAGTTGTAACGTTTACATAATAAAACCTGACCACAACCTTGAGTGACTGTTTCTGTTTGCCCTTTTCTTTTAATCGATGTGAAAGTAAAATGTCAAAATTTTGCTAATAATGCATTTCGTCGGATACCTCCAACCACGTTTGTAACAGATTGGTACGCATTCCTAAACAGTTTCCAGGGGCTTTAGCTGCCTGGCTGAAATGCAGCTCTACGCAGTGGCTTTTAATAAGCAAAATGTCATTTATATGTATATGTTTTCAATTTGTTTGTTTGGGGGAATTTTTCGAGTTTTGTCATAAATCACACACATGCAGAAAGAATAATTACGTATATACATTTCGACCTTTACTTTCCTGGTTTTCAAAGAGACATGCGGCCAAGCGGTTGCTACTATTTTAGAGGCATAAAAACAACATGGCGATTGATATTTGGTAACATAATTATGCATATGTAACAAAACAGACAAATATACCAACACCTAAATACCGATCCATTAATGTATATAATGCACGGGAAATATGGGTGTTATTTGTAACACAAAATAGTTTTTCCGATAATGCTAAAAAGATATTTTTCTTTTTCCTGAAATAAGACGTGAAGTCGTTATTTTTTCTCACCCCCAATACACAATACAGGGGCGGTTCCAGAGGGTGACCATCATGTTCTTGTACAACCCGAAGACAAATTAGGAATGGATGTATGCCTCATGCTGAATGTATAAGCTATTACAGGAAAAAGACATGATACAGTTTGGGGACAAGTTCTTTGTGTTTGTAACATTTCATGGCTTCTTCCTCGTACGTGTTCTTTCATTTTCTAAATATTAACAGCTTATCACATTATAGCCAGGGACGGATACAGCTTTTTGAGAAAGTGGGGGTGCACACTATTGAGAAAAGGAGGGGTGCACACTTCATTTTCACCCAAATTTCAATGGTCATTTAACAAACTTTCAGCACAAAGGGAGGGTGCGCCCCTGCCCTCCCCGGATCCGCCTATGATAACCATATCCATCAATGAGGAAATCGGTCATTTTCGTTAACATACGAAACATACAGATTAACTAATATGCCCGCGTGAGCTGCAGCAATGAATACCATCAGGGATAATCTACAACATAATAGTCTCCCTGATACAAATGCATCAGGGCTATAAGCCTTACCGAGTTCTCTCCCCTTGAACACGCAGCAAACAACAACGCCTGCGTCAAACAGAGCTGTCAAGCAAGACTGAATCAAGTGGATGCAACCTCACATAACCCCAACATCCCATCTCCCCTACAGGTTATCAAACAAAGTTCACGGTCCACCGCACTGCTAATCCCTAGCATGTTACCTATTTCAATAAAATGGAACAGCCCAAACACAGAGACAACTGAGAGATTGAGAGAACGATTTAATTAGCATAACAATATTTATGTGAATTGGCCTCTACGATTGATGTTAATGATGCGGAAATACTTTGTACAGGATTTTGTTCCTTTATTTAAGTGTTTGCGCTATATCGGATAATAAGGTTAATGCTTTATCGCCTCTGTTTTAACAATGGCACGTCAGGTCAGGGAAACCAACGTTTTGAAAATTTTCACTCACAACTATAGTCTGTTTGCAGTGAAAACGTACCGATGAATTTCACTTTAAACAAAAAAATAAATCAAATAATGTGAAATTAAGATTGCAAATCCTCATAACTTTACCTTGCCAATTGAACATTAAAATTTCAGAATTTTATTCAACTTAGGATAAAAGTTGTTTAACAAACGATCATAGTTTCAAATCGCTATTATTGGTGTGTATTACAAGGGGGTTTTCACTGCAAACAGACTATATATATGGTGACCAGGGGTAAACATCAGCATGTATAGTCTACACAGCGAAGTATAGCCATCTACACGGAGACAAACATAATCAATAATTATTGGTTACATATTCAAGAACCAAAAATAAGAGTCTAAAGTTGAGATGTTTTGGCAGGTTTACAAGTCAACAGATACAATACTATTAAACATCGTCAACAGAGTTTTGGGATGAGAGGAAACCATGTGTGGTTGAAACGTTTTGCATTATCGTATCTAACCATAAAATGTCTTCTCAAGTTTTGATGTAACATTATAAATTTTGAATGGCTCTTTTGATACCACATAGTGGGTGAGTCGGGCTTTACACCGTGTTTAGCAATGTTCCAGCAATATCTCGGCGAGGGACACCAGAAATGGGCTTCACACATTGTACCCATGTGGGGAATCGAACCCGGGTCTTCGGCGTGATGAGCGGACGCTTTAACCACTAGGCTACCCCACCACCCCCTGATACCACATAGATGATTGTGTCTTTAAGCGGATACGATTATGGGATTCAGCAATCCATCTGCGTATAGAGCACCAAACCATATCATACATTTTGTTAATTTAATCTTATTCGTTAAATAATGGTTTAGACAAGTTTCAAAACTAGTTCCAAAGAACGGATTCCCTTGCATTCCAAATACGCATAACAGATACCAATCTAACATGGATATAATACTTCGACACATTACACCGACCGATCATTCCTGGGTTTATATCCTAATGTAATTCCGAGCACCTGCACAGTAACAACAAGTACCATAATTTAACTTTGTTCCTATGGTATGGTGCGGCCGGGAAGTGGAACCACCATGAATGCAGTGCGGGGTTGTGAGGGGTGCTGTTTCCACTCCAAGTGTCGGTATAGTGTTATACAGCGGCCTGAAAAACGATGGAGGTTCAGCGACGTTTGGCTCAACGATTATGAAACGTATGGTTCAGAGGCAACACATTTTGTGTTACTAGTTATGAAATCAGTAATGTCAAACGGGGCGGTGGGGTAGTCTAGTGGTTAAAGCGTTGGCTCGTCACGCCGAAGACCCGAGTTCGAATCCCCACATGGGTACAATGAGTGAAGCCCATTTCTGGTGTCCCCTGCCGTGATATTGCTGGAATATTGCTAAAAGCGGCGTAAAACCAAAGTCAGACAGTCAGTCAGTAATGTCAAAAACCATTTGAACAAATCTATAGTGACTACAACTTACATTCCCAAGACCATAGTGACGAAATCCTGCAACTGCGCGGTTTTTTGTTATTGTATTTTTATTTATTTTGTGCTTCCATTAGCCATGCTAACGTCATCTTTCAACTTCACACATCATTTGTAACAAGTTGGAACCAGTATGTACAGGTCATTTTGGGGGCCTATATACAGCACGTGATTTGAAGCATGTATAGGATGAGAGGTATCTCCATGTGGGACAGCATCAAACCTTGCTAATGGTCTAACGTTACTACGTGTGAGGGGCGGTGGGGTAGCCTAGTGGTTAAAGCGTTGGCTCGTCACGCCGAAGACCCGGGTTCGATTCCCCACATGGACACAATGTGTGAAGCCCATTTCTGGTTTCCCCCGCCGTGATATTGCTGGAATATTGCTTAAAGCGGCGTAAAAATAAACTCAGTCAGTCAGTCAGTCAGTACTACGTGTGATCAGTACTCTCATTTTCTTCCAGGTGCCATACACCGGGCTTATGGTGGACACTCAAGATATTGAACACACTTGACTTTTACATTGTCATTTTTCAAATAATATCCACTATCCATACTCAGATAACCCATACATGTGAACTTGCCACACCAAACAATGTGCGATTCGGTTTTTGGAGAATATGTATTTGACTTTAACAATGAAGTAAACTGTTGTAAACGGATAAATCGCTTTGCATCACAACTAAAAAATGCTTCCAGAACAGCTGTTTCGAATAGATCCTATTAGCTGATGGATATATTCAATGAGCAGATGGATGCCAGATCACTAGGATGGGTGACAAAGGGGATCTGTAGGGTGGTAGGCTGCAACCGCTTACCTTTGTATACATATTGTGAGTGGCAGGTGCTACCGGTAGGACAAGACAAGTTTGTCCTTTCCGCGAACGCGCAAATATCCCGTGATCCGTTTATATACCTTGCTAAGTTGTTTTGCTCTTTGCACTCAATAGGGTATGTTTCAAGGGATAACCAAAACCCGACATTCCCTTTCTTTGATGTTATGTATTCCAAATAACACTTGTGAATGAAATAAAAATGATGTCATTAGCTTTCCAGCGATTTGCATCCCAGTTGGTGCATGCTGGTTACACTGACTGAACTGTTAGATATGCATGCATGCCCCTTAAGCAAAAATACATAATTTCATGTATGTATGTATGTATGTGTGCGCGCGCGTGCGTGCGTGCGTGCGTGCGTGCGTGTGTGTGTGTACGTACGTAATGTATGTACGCATGCATGTATTTGGAGATCGACAGAAGGATGAGCAGATCCGAAGATTTTAATCTAAGTTTATGTTTGTTGATGTACATATGCCCCCACGAGGCAGGTCACTGGAGGTCAGTATGCAGAAGATGGCCAATATCCATTTAGTCCGAAATTCATAGGTTTAGATAACGGTATTTCGTTGTCAACCGTAAACATATTTGTACTCTTTTCGTATCAGTAAATTGTTGAATGATATCATGGAAATTATTAGTGATATCAGTTAGATGCATGGTAGCACAGCTGTGAGATATGCTACATTGGCATGTTGGAAATTTAGGCTGTATTCGTATGACCCGATAATTACATCTCTAAACAAAATAATGAAGCATACTTGTTTGTCTTGCATTCAATTTATGTCAGCGTCGTTCATGAATAAAACATCGAAACAATATTCGTGCCCCTTAAGCAGAAATACATAATTTCATTTTAAAATGTTCAGTGTTATCGTCTGCTTCTGTACATGGAGGTTACCTCGCTTTCAACACTCTTTTGTATTAAAGAACAGAATACTACTACTTCCGGTGAAATTTTTGCATATCTGTCAATCATCACACCAACTCAGCCAATCAGCGATCAGATCGTCAATCTGAGACTCCGCCTTCAGAGGCTTTTCCGCTTTCATATTTACACGTAACTTCGCCGAAAATTATCTGTAAAATTATATTTATTGCATGTAGCAACGAATAAATGGACGGGAATCATTGCAAAATATATATTCTACACCCATGAGTAATCGTTTCTCGCGTATGTGCATTTTTCTTTTCACAATCACGATATTTGTTACCCCCTCTGCAAACCACATTTTCACATGCAGCATTGCGATCTATCGCGCTGGTCAGCATATGACCTCTTTGTGAGAGAAGAACGCCATAGCAGATCGCGGCTCACTTTGTACTCGACTGTTTTAGGAAATCCTGGTCTCAAATCTTTTCATTCATGTTTCCACTGCCATTTAGAGCTTTTTAAGGTCATTGTGGCTACAATTGGAGACATTTGGACTCACTTCTGACCACTCAGAAGAGTCTTTGTTTTTCCCTCCAAAATTCAACATGCCGCTCCTCAGAAGGCAACCATTCCACAAACAGAAACCTCCGCCCAATTTGCGACCTGATGAAGAGATTTTCCACTGCAAACTCACAAATGAAGTATTCAGGGACTATGAGTAAGCATATTGTTCTCCATCCTCTTTCTGTTTGTTTATCATTGTTACCGGTATCACGTGTACAATTTTCATGCAAGTTCACTCGCAATCTGGAGACATTTCGCTATCGCGTGTACATTCAACCATGCTATGTCGGAACGTTTATTATGTACCGAGCGCCATTTTCTTCATCGGATAAGGTAATATTCAACGATTGTGTTTCATCACTCTAAAATTTCACTGTCGAAACGGATTCAGATGTTGGACGACGAAGGTGATGGTGAAACCCCAGATCACTGAACATGACTTCCTTTTTATTGTCCCGAGTTGATGACGAGCTTTATTTAGACTCCATAGAATTGCAATGCAGGAAATGTTATACGACGTGCTGTTTTGATTTGTACAACGAAATGGAGTAAGGAGTAGACTATTTGTCGTCTTGTCTTTGTGTTTGTTTTAGATCTAAATATAGGGTTGGTCTCAAGTTAACTTGATCTAACTGCAAGATATTCTCTTTATGCAGATGCCTCCAATGTGTGAAACACCATATAAAAACACAAAGTCAGTCTGTGACTTTAGCTACAAGTTCAAATTCTATGTCAAGTTCTATTCAGTTTGGTCTTGTTTTTAGCTTGATAATCCACGTTATAACACTACGCTCAATTGTAAATGATACTAAGAAACTCAAAATATTTTCCCAGAGACTTCTAAGGTAGTCTATATGAAGGAAACCAGATATAGGGAGTAAATATTATGTCCGGGTGTATTTTCACTCATTTCAGAAACATTGACTTGTCGTGTCTATCCTTGGATTTTGATGTTATATCGAAATGCATTTCTGCAAATAAGCTGAAACATAGTAAATCAATCTGCTAAAACAAGAGTTCCAACAGACTGTTTTATTCCAACTGATCATGCTAATGGGGCATACATGACGTCAAGGGGGTGAAAATATGTCTAAATGAAACATGTTTAATTAGTTCAAGTCTTAAAAATGCACAAATGTTATCAAGATCAAGTATTTCATGTTTCATTTCTTGATATGTCACCATATTATACAAAACTTGTATAGATGCATAATGAGAGGATACAATGAATCGCAGATACAAGGGTTTTAACGATAGGCTGGGTATGCATAAAAGTATGTATGATAAAACTATTATTGTGATACGATAAATAATGCAATATACATCACATGCACTGGACACTTTCTGAGTAATAACAAAGGTGATTCATACGACATATACATTTTCCACTTATAGCATGTTAATATTACAAATTTTAAGTTAATTAATAACCATCGAGGGTTTTAAGTTGGAGGAAACACTTGAATCTGATTCTTGATTTAAAATGAGCAGAATATCCTGATAGATTTTACATCCTTGATTCAACTATTGGAGTGGTTTCTCCAGTACACTGTCAACTGATCCAAGGAAAGTAAAATCCAGGAAGGATTAATTTAGAAATGTATGAAGTTCATGTGGAACTCAGTAGTATAGACAATGGGATGTGATCTCGCTTCACCCATGTAAGGCTTTTTTTAGATGCCACCAAGTATCCCAACAGGATGGTCAGATCTAAATCTGAAATAGCCATCATCTCTACTACTCGCATTTACTACTAAGTGTCATTGGTTATGATTAGTTGTCAGGGTGGTCAGGTAGCCTTGTGGTTAAAATGTTCGCTCGTCACACCGAAGGCCTGGTTTAGATTCAACACTTGGGTATAATGTGTGAACCCCATTTCTTTTGTCCCCCCACCCACGATATTGCTCACTCACTGTGCTTAGTTGTCACAATATGTCTGAAATATTGCCGATGTGATGTAAAATGTTAACTCACTCACTATGATTTGTGTCTCGTGTTACTGGAAATTAGTAATTGTGGGTTCTCTGGAACCCTAGTCTTGTAGGTCAAGGCAAAACAATGCATATTGAAAACTGTCATAGCAACATGTATGAAGTCAGATTCATGTGTCATCTTCGGCCTGATCACTAACCTTGTCCATTTCAAACAAACGAATGGCTTTCCTTTCATTAGCACAATCAGATATTTATCTGGGCCTGCATAGTGGCCGATATGTAGAACATGTCCGTAAATATCCCCTAATTTGAATTACGAATCTCCCAATTCATGTTACACAGTAATTAGTAATGATATGTGGAACTTGTTGTTTTGTTATGTACAGCCAGTGTGTAAATCTGACCGATTTAAGCCAATCACTGATTTAAGCCAAGGGCTCTTCATTTGGAATCCAGTCCAAATCCGTGATGATTAAGTTATATGGAATTAAACACATCCTCGATAATCTCCAGGTTATATGTTCCAATAAATCTCAACTATACCCTGGATGCATCTGTGGATCGGCCCGATAATCTTATTACCTCCCTTTGCTGGCTCCGCATTCTCACAGTAGCCAATCAGGTTAACCGCCATTACAACCGAGCTTGCCAGTGTCAACAAAGATAGCAGTCGCAGCCGTGAAGGTTTGTTCGCAGTGTGACTCAGATTAGGGGGGAAATCATACAGACAAATTGACAGGTCTGAAACTTTTAAAAAATATACGCAAGAACTCCTTCTACCTCTTTCAGAGTACCTCTGCCAATATATTATGTGTTGCCAAGTTGTGATTGTTACGCTCAACTTCCCAGTGTAGACACCTGATTGGATAAAAAGCCAACCAAGGGAGGTAATAAAATCATGGGGCCGTATATGCATCCAGGGTATAGTGGAGATTTATCGGAACGTATACCCTGGAGATTATCGAGGATGAATTAAACAGTGATTATCTATAATTACTCAGAGGATGATCTTCATCTGCAAGTCAGCACCACATGTTGGTAAATATTTAAAAAATTGGAAGTATGAATTTCCCAAATTATGTAGCCATGCTTACTATTGGCCTTGCTTATTCACAGTACTAGAGGTGACATGTATTTCAGTGATAGCAGGACTGATAAAGTGAGAGAGAAAAAGCTTATATGCATAATTTTCATCAAACGCAATATTAAATATTTGAACAAAGTAACACTTTTTTCCCAATTTTTCCTTCCACTGGCACTTTGCTAGAAATCCTAGATAATCCATGTGAACTTAGTGATACTGTTTTTTACATGCATGGTTTCGACTTTTGTTTTTCAATAAAATTCTACATAAGGCCAGACAATTTTATTTCTTGTTTTACGGACCTGCCGGGTCATATATTTTCAAGAATAAGAAAATAAATATAAATTAATTTTCCCCGCTCAAAAAAAAATCTGTATGTTTTTATTAGCCCAAAATGTAAACTTACAAGAATTTGTTTTTTAGATTGTTTTTTGCTCCATATACACTTCATAAATTGCCAGAAGTAAAATACTTTTAGTATTTGGAAGGAATATTACTTTGACTGGTGATTTTATTTTTATTCCCTCCTGCCTTTAGGTTTTTTGAGGGAAAAAATCTGTAAAGCAAGAAATATAATTGGTCTGGCCTAACTAAACAATAAAAAAGTGTTACAAGTTCAGGTTACATGTTATTACATTGTTTTGGAAATAAAGACAAGCCCAGATAGCTTTCAGTGGCATTTAGAAGTTGTACATTGATGTCCAAGATATTTTTAAAAGAAGTTTAATCCATAAAAATGTCTTGGAAAGCCCAGATAGGTCTTAAACTATATCTGTAGTTGAGATGTCGAGAATAATCTTTGACGTAATCTGTAGACATAACATGAAATGGTTAACTGACTCTATGCAAAGAATTTTAAAACTGTAACAGTAAACATTAGTGGATGAAATGTCTTTTTCTATCTGGATGTCATTGTTTTTTCAATTTTCTTTTTCTAACAGAAGAAGAAAGGAGTTTAACGATGATTGAACAGAAAAAAAGAATATATTTTTTATCTTCATTAAGTCAATGAACTTGAAAATGGTGGGTTGTAATAATTATGGTATATATCGAGTATTAAGGGCTCACAAAACATTTTAAGCTTATACACATATAACACTGAAATATTGTCATGAGTTATAATTGACTAAGTATTCTCCTTGCAGTTCAGTACTGTTGCTCTATTAGTTCTCAAGGTCAGTTTAACTGGTTGAGTAGAACTTAGAAGTGTACTTTGTTCAAAAGCCAGCCTGAAGTTCATGAGGTCCCTTTTATTGCCTAAATGATAAATGTTAAAGATAAAGTGTCCCAAGATATAAATGCTACAGGAGAAAACCACAAGGACTTAAGGACCCATTGTCTAAGTTTAAGTATTGCAAGTATCATGGTTATCGTTTCAGGGAGTTCTTCGAGCGCATTATCTTATGCAACAGCTTGGTGTGGTCATGCAGCATCACTGGCCGATCCGGGCTGACCTACCAGGAGGCCCTGGACAGCGAGGAGAAGGCAAGGAAAAACCTGTCAGCCTTTCCCAAGTACCTCCAGCGTCCTATTCTCATCCTTGCAAGTCTCACATACAGAACCAGGCTCATCGACCTCAACGAGGATGTCTTCTCCTTTGCCAAGGACAGATATTTCATTGGAGAAATAGTTGACGTTATGGTTGGAACTGTCAGGTAGCTTAATTACACCTAGCAAAAACTATGAAACTCATGCTGTGGAAATTTTGCAACCTGATAGAAAAGGAAGACTATTTGAATTCATAAAATGCATATTAATTAGAACTACTGTGGGTTGCAATTTTTGTCACCTGGTATATCCAATAGCGGTCCTCAATGTCTTGACGAATTTGTTTCAACTTTATGTTCAATGTTTGACCGGCAGTTGACCCTAGTATCGGTCTAATGGATTCTTAACATTAGTATGTTTTTTTTATGGGATTAGATGAAAATTAAACTGTAGGAGCTTATAGAAACATCACTGCCCTAGAGGGCATTCCAGGTTAGTATAGCTTGTAGTACAAGATGATCTAATGTATCAGATGGACTGATTCGACAACTTGGTTGGTTGCATGACAGTGCTCCCTACTGTGTGGGATGTAGCCTCAAACTCGGATATTGGAATCTGCTGTCCGAATGTTACTTGGTGCAGAGATTAATGACAAACGTTTTGATTTCAGGAAAAGTTGTCGTATCTTGAAGGTGGGGTCACCATCACTGCAAAACCAAGGAAATGGAGACGTGATCGTGATTAACATAGACAGTGACTCTGATGATGACCAAAGAGGGTAATATATTTTAGTTTCCCATTGAGTCACATGCCCTGAACAAGTCAGTGGTTCTGTTCACCAGTATATACCAGAAATTGGCCCTTAAAGGAACTACTGGTATATCACACCACATTTCTCTTAAAATGAATGATGCATTTCTCTCAGTCATATTATCAGCCCCCAGGGAAGCTACCATAAAATTTATTCCAAAAAGAAATTACTTATTTAGATTACAATAATAAATTGAAAAGTTTGAATGAATTAATGCAGCGTTGCCTAACATTATTTCAGGCGATCCCCATAAAGTTATGTCCTTGGAGCACTGTTTACGAATATGAAACGCAAAACATGTGATTGACACCAGTTCAGCAAACGCCGACAACACCGCATGGGACAGTTTTCTATGCATCGTTTAAATTCCATATATGGCAAGTGTTCCCTGTTCGGAAGCTGTTCACCTCGAAGTTTCAATTACCGATTTCAGGAAAGTTGTAAGGGATAGTAACTCTTTTATTGAATCAATATGAAGCTAAAGTGAGTGCATATGCCCCAATAAATATGTAAAAAAATGTGTGACATTGTGCCTTTAACCATGGTAGGATGTTACTGGAACTGGAACTTGAGGGTTGACAGTCTCAATGTTTGATAGAATTTTCCATTGAATTATAAGGATTATATCAGGATTGTTATGACAGTACTTCACACGTACAGTACGTCACATGAGCCAAATGTCAGACGGGTGCAAATCAGTATAGTGGTAAAAAAACAGGTGTCATTCAAAATCTTAGATCTTGTTATAGGCTGATAGGACTGGTGAAATCCCGCCTTGATCAGCATTTTCAGTTGCTACCGGCCCATATGGCCGACATACAAATGAAATTGGAAACACTGACTATTTGCTTGATCCCAATGAGTTTTCTTTCATTATAATGGCAATCATGTCACAGTGCTTATTAGGGGTGAAACGGTATGCTCTTACCACGGTACGGTACATATTGCGGTACAAGGCTTTCGGATCGGTCCGTTTCGGTTCGGTATATGAGAACTTACTTCCAGGAAAATAGCGTCCGTCTTCACTCTTGCAATAGATTTTGACAAAATGATTCGATTTCAAGACATATTAGAAAAGGTTTGGAAAGGTTAATAAAATGATGGCATGAAAACCGAAAATACCAATTTTTTAAATTGCATTATGGTATACCATACCGAAGGCAAAATACTGCGGTTCTACTAATACCGCGGTATACCGTTTCACCCCTAGTGCTTATATCATTTCTGAAAGTTGCATACAATACATATGGGCTAAGAATACTGTTATGGGCTCAGGCTGCAATGCTCTTTCTGAATAAGAACCACTCTGCAATTAATTCAAGGATAACTTTCAGTTAAACATGGTATTTTGAAACAAGGTTGATAATTAAATGAAGTAGGTTTGCACTTTTTGTCTGATTTAAGGGTAATTTTTAGCCATTATCAGAGGTACAGATAAGCTGCGTATCTGCGTAAATTACGCAAATATTTATGTGAAAACTCAATTCCTATTAAGCCTATTGCGTACAAGTACGCTTCAATTTTTGTAAATACTCAATAGATTTGATGTTACATGCATACAAACAAAAATAGATAAAATAACTGAGGTATATTGTGAGGTTCTATTTCAGCACCTATGTGCTATAACAGATCAAATATAAATAACGAACACGTAAACCATCATTTAAACTTTAATATATTTTTACAATTAATGGAAAATGGCAAAATACCCAATTGCGTTTGAGTGAGGTGGGTAAAATATATTTGGTTACTCAAAGGAAAATTAGGATACCCAATTAAGATAAACACAAGAGAGTACATAACTCAATGACCCAAAAAAGTTATCTGTAGCTCTGCATTTTGAAACAAGATTGATATTGAGTAGCAAGTTTGTATTCTTTTGTTTGCAGTTCATCAGGTACAGGCTCCCGACTTGGACCTCCCCCAGACAAATATGAGTACATTGTCCAAGAACTAAAGCAAAGTAACTGCTTGACTGTGCCAGCTTCGGCAATCAGGTAAATTATTCATAGCTGCGTTTGTTCATCCTGCCTTCCTAAAGCTTCTGGTGTATTTGTTGAAATCCTATTAATAATATATGCATTATTAGCAAGGGAAGACTATTGTATTTCTCAAATTCAACATTTGATTCAAAATGTCATGCAGGATTATATTTAGTTATTGAACAAGCATCAGTTGACCTTAAAACAGAATGATTATGTACGTGGCTGTCAGTTTACATAGTTAAGCCATTGATTAACATTATGTGACTCCTTACTAGCTCAAGTAACTCGTGGGGCGGTGGGGTAGTCTATTGGTTAAAGCGTTGTCTCGTCACGCCGAAGACCCAGGTTCGAATCCCCACATGGGTACAATGAGTGAAGCCCATTTCTGTTGTCCCCCGCCGTGATATTGCTGGAATATTGCTAAAAGCGGCGTAAAACAAACTCAGTCAGTCAGTCAAGTAACTCGTTGATGTTTGAATTGCGATATTTTATTACTCGCAAGAACAGAAAATTAATTTCAGCTTGATGCCACAAATGCTGATTTTTTTGGTGGTTAGTTTTAGTTTTAATTAGTTGGTAATAACCAACATATATATTTTGATTAATGTGTTCAACTCCTGTGAAGAAAAATGCTAATTATGTCCCTTAAGTTGATACAAATTAGATATTCCTTGGATTGCAATAAGTTCTTTTCTATCAATTACAGTCGGAAACGGACCCTTTATACTAGAGAGAAGAGTAAGCTGTTTCTGAAACATCATGCTGACTCCACTTCTGGTGTGTTTAGAGTTAAGGTGAGAAAAAGTGCATTGTAATGAATTAGCATTCGCAATGAATTACATTGTTATAGGTTTTAGAAATAGACTTGGCATCAAGGCATTTTCATTTTATCAACTTTTTAATACCATCATCAAACTTGAAAAAAATTCTTTAAGTCATTTTCATTCACAGTCAGTTAATGACCTGAAAATAATTCAATCAGAAACCCTCTTCTGTGTTTAATATATTTTTATTTAAAATCTAAACATCCTAATCTGAACACAATGAATGTGAAACCGTAAATCATGTATTGACCATGTTAATAGCTAACACTGAATATAACTACCTTAATTAAAGAGAATATGCAGAAAGATCTGATTGTTGTAATTATAATCTGCACAAGCAGATTTCCATGGACATGATATAGGTTAAAATCCAAACTTGACATGAAAAGGCCATGGATAACAGGTTTAAGATGAATATTTTATTCATTGCTAAATCTCCTGGCAATTCATGAACAAAGAACAGCAATTCAGAGTTACCTCCCTTCCGCTCAGTCATTCGATAACTGAGGTATGAAGTGGTGACCTACAACTTTTATTTATCCATACATATTTGATGTTTTTGCTAAATTGTTTCTTCATAATTTGGCCATGAGAAAGCTGTAAGAGGGCCTGTGATTGTGTGCCAGAAAGTTTGCATTAACCAAATATAGCAGTACCAGAAAATCAGAAACCAGAGCCAAATAAATCTTCAGAACTTGGTAGTCAGGTATCTTAGTTTCCAGGATGATCTTTAAAGAGAGAATAGTGGAGTATATCAGTCTAACAGGATAGGTACACTGTCATGGAGAATATCTTGAAATGATCCTCCCAGGGATTTACAGGACGTGAATTCCTGCATCCTATACACATAAAAATTGACAATGGACGCAACAAAAGTTATTAGCGGATCCACATGGACGCAAAAAAAAGTCCAAAGGTATCATTTGCAATTTAATTACTGTAACAATTAATGTGATGATCATGATACCTAATACAATAACAGTATTAATAATAATATTTAAGGGTCTGGGACCCCCATTTTGTTGTCCAGGACCCCTGAAAATTAACAATATGAGTCCCAGGGACCCTCAAATACAAGACTCAAGGTAAATCCATGTCCTTCACAAGGGGACAGTTTCTAGATGCTTTCAGTTCTGTGAAACTCACTGTCACTGAGAGTGTTGTTGGTTTATACTGTCAAATGTTTTGACTGATCTACTGATCAGTTTCTGACTGTTGTGAATTTATGCTGTTTCCAGGAAAAAGTTGTCAAAAGACTAAATCTGCAAACAGCAAAGTTTGAAGACTTTTTTCTCGGGGCCTCCACCAATATTTGAAAAATCTGAGATGAAGAAGAAGATATCCCCGAAACGCCCAGAGAATCGTAACAGTACAGGCAACACTAGTCTAACAACACCACCCTTGAAAAAGAGGGGCCCGCAAGAAGAAAGATGAGAAAATGATGAAGGAAAAGAGAAGCCCCAAAGGTAAGTTTGACAATGGATAGCATTGATAAAATATCCTCTTGAACCCCCTTGTGATTGTAGTTCCTCCGCCATATAGCTGGAATATTACTGAGTGCGGCGTAAAACTCAACTCACTCAACTCAACTCACGACCAAAGGTCTGTGCAGAGTTACATCCCTTGAGCATACCAGAAAGCCTTGAACATATTTCAAATCATGTTTCGCATTGGATGTGTGTTTCGAGTATAGTCGGAGTGGAATATATAATGGACTAGCACCACCAATGTGGATTTGGTGATGACAAGTTAATGATTACTGATTGTGTGTGTGGGTATCCTAGTGGTTAAAACACTCGTGAAGATCCGGGGTAGAATAGGTCTTCAGCAACCCATGCTTGCCAGAAAAGGTGAGGCGAGGTGAGGTGAATTTGGTTTAATGTCATGCTTGAGAATATTTCGCTCATATGACGAAGTGCATGCATGTGTATTTGTATGTGCGGCTGCTTGTACTAGCCCAGACTTAAGCTGGTTTTATAGTGCTAGCCCACTGAGATACCATGCCGCAGTGAAGCATGAATACCCCACTCAGACACATTATACTGACTCCGAGCCGACCAGTCCTTGTTGTCCCCAGTAATGCCGAGCGCCAGGCAGGGTCAGGACCAACAAGTACCATATTTTAACGTCTTTTGGTATGACACGGTCGGTTGCCACAAAAGGCGACTATGCTTGTCGTAAGAGGCGACTAACGGAATCGGGTGGTCAGGCTCGCTGACTTGGTTGACACATGTCATCGGTTCTCAGTTGCGCTGATCAATGCTCATGCCGTTGATCATTGGATTGTCTAGTCCAGACTTGATTATTTACAGACCGCCACCATATAGCTGGAATATTGCTGAGAGCGGCATAAAACTAAACTCACTCACTCACTCACTAGTGGTTAAAGGTTTCAGGTGTGTCATACCGAAGACCTGGGTTTGATTCCCCACGTGGGTACAATGTGTGATGCCCATTTCTGCTGTCCCCTTCTGTGATATTGTTGGAATATTGCTAAAAGTGGTGTAAAAGTAAACTCACTCACTGATCATGTGTCATTGTTCCCTGACAACATGCAGGCAACCACTGGTGAGCTGGGCTAAGACCTTGATTCGTACTCATTTAACAATGTCTTTTCAAGTCATTTTCAGTAGATATAACGTAGCAATAAGATAGCAGGAATACTGTTGACTAAGGCATTAAATAATATACCACACTTGTTTGGTGATCTGGGTACTCAGGCTAGGCTAATCAAGTTGCTCTATATGATCTACAAATTGGAAACGTGTTTCATGTTTGGAACAGTATAATTGTTATTATGGCTGTCAATTGTTTTTCCATATCCGTCCATGTAGTCACTCTGTACGTGTTTCCCCCAGAGATGAAGACACCAGAGCAGCTTGCACGGGAGCAGATGCCGCACCTGACCCCGGAAGAGAGGGCTCAGTTAAAGGAGAAGATGAAGCAGGACAAGATGGCCGAGAAGATTGCCAAGAAGGAGGAACTCAGAAAGCGACTGGAGGAAGAGAGAATGAAAAAGAGGGAAGAGAAAGCAAAGGTGGATATTTGAATTGAAAACAGAAGTTTTAATAGTTGTGTTAAGGTGTCTCAAATGCTGAGGCAATTTGATTCAATAAATTCATGATTGATGTATGCATTTTTCAGCATTACAATGTCATACAACAGTCATAGAAATGGAAGTTATTTTTCAGGAACGTGAAAAGATACGAGAAGAAAGGTTGAAGGAAATTGAGATTTTGAGGGAGAAGAATAGGCCAAGAGATGACATGGAGTGTGATGACTTGAAGGTCAGTAACCAATGATTGATGAAACTTTTATCTGAAAGCTGTAATATATATGGCGGGTTAGAATGAACCTTCAGTAACCCATGCTTGTTGTAAGAGGCGACTTATGGGATTGGGTGGTCAAGCTCGCTGGCTTGGTTGACTCATGTCATTTGGTTCCCAATTGCGCAGAACGATGCTCATGCTGTTGATCCCTGGATTGTCTGGTATAGACTTGATTATTTACAGACCGCCACCGTATAGCTGGAATATTGCTGAGTGCGGCGTAAAACTAAACTCACTCACTCACTGTAATATATATAACTTGTTGACCTGCTGGTTATTACTAGAATATCCTTTCCAAAAACTGGAATTAGCTGCAAATTTCATAGTTTCAATTTGACTTGTCACTTATGTATATTTTGAAGAGATGAAATATGAATGTTTTTAGTTGATGATAATATAAAACATTTTGAGATGTATTTATTTGTATTTCAAATTGTGTTTAGGTTTGCCGTTATGCAGCTCACATTCAGTTTACTATCAAAATACTAGTGAACTGTATTTCAAATATAACCAATGATTTGTTTTCAGAATTTCATATATGTGTTAGCCTTATATGGTCTTTTTTTCTTTTGTTTTCTATGAACAGAAGTTTAGTGTGAATGCAAAAGGCATTGAATAAGTTTTCATATTTGGGTTGAATTCTAAAGCACACTGTCAGTGTGTATGTGTGTGTTTAGTCAACCAATACTTATAAACAGTCCATGTTCTGGTCTGCAATATCACATGTGCATCTTATTATTGCCAATCAATTCTAACAGGCAACACAGTCCGGCAAGAGACATTGCAACTGCCTTGCAATCCACACGGCACCCATTCTCTGTCAGTATTCAGAAATAGTATTGCTGGATTATAGGTCTGATGCCAAAGAACACTGACCAAAGTAAATACTTATATACCAGCTACTTATTCTTATGTTTCATTCCATATGTTAATCTTTTTTACATATATGATTGCAGGTTATGCCAAACTTTAAACCAGTGCAGACAAGGGTGCCATTGGAATTATTCGGGGATGCCGTCATGGTTTTGGAGTTCATTCATACTTTCAAGAGTCTTTTTGATTTTAAGCAATTCTTCCCTAAGGGGTTTTCTTGGGGTAAGTACTTTTGTAGTGCCTTGATTGCTTGACTGATGATCAATCCCATTTCATGTAAAATGTAAGAATGCTGTACGTTTTGATGGAATTTGAACACTGCATATGTCTGTCTCCACTGCTGCTAGTTTGTTTAAAGACTACTACCCAAAGATTATTATAATTAAGTTAAATATTTCCAAGGAAATCGTCCAATGGCTCCGGGCTATTCTTTTGGTACATGTCTTGAAACGTGATGGCTATGCCTAGGGTCAACATTCACGTAAATTTGTAATCATGAAAAGTAACCTCTTGCATGAAACTTCCTTTCACTGGAAAGTTTTGGAGCCTGCTTGTCAAAGGTCAGGGTCATATTTGAGGTCATTGTTAAACACAGCTACATACTTCATAGCATGTTACTGTTGCACTGTTTCTTGTACAATCCATGGAATTGATGTAAGAAGTTTTCATTACAGTTCATGTCTGAACTAATTTTTCACATACATGGTCTGTAAATTTTTTATGATCTTACCTTAAATGGCAGTGAAGGTCTCCTTATTGAAATCAGACCTTATACCCAGATGAACTACCCACTGAAGATCTGACAACATTCCTTAGATCGGATTGTATACATTTGTTGGATTTTTTTTTTGATTGATAATTGTTATAATGTGCTACCGGTGTGATCACACTTTACATGCACATCTTAGTGTACCGTCCACTCTTTCTACTGTGACCATGCAAGTGCAACCCAGTAGTCACCATTTTACCCATATTCTTGTGAATTGGCTATACCATGTCAAAGTATGTGTGTTTGAAAAAGCAGCTACATTTTCAATCCTTGTGGTCTTGTAGGGATGCTGGAGTCGGCGCTGCTGGACCACGATGTAGATGGGCCCCTGTGTGACCTGGTCCAGATGTTGTTGGTGACTGTCTTCACTCTACAGGAAGAGGAAGCAGAGGAGGTGGATGAGCTTGACAAGGAAGACCAGGAAATGAGTAGGAAATACTTTCAGTACAACTGACTCAGTGTTCATTCTAGCCTTTCTAAAAAGTGGTCCAGTGTGGCAGAGGCCCAGATAAGCTGCGTTATCTGGGTAAAATATGCATATAAAATGAACTCATTTCCATTATATTTAAGTTGGTTTTGAATGACATAGTCATAAGGCAGAACATACCTGCTTAGTAAACTTACTCAGTCACATAATACTTAAGTGAGTAAAATGACTGAAATACGCACATGTTTGAAAGCAGTGGGTAATGGAAAATGAAATACCCACTCAACATTCATAATACCCACTCCAAAAAAATCCAGTTGGTACAGTACCCACATGAGCTAAATCTTATCTGGAGCTCTGCAGTGTGGGCTTCTTAGAAAATACTGTGGATCATGTCAAATTGTTGTGATGTATTAGCCATGCAGAACTCAGTAGTTACTATTATGACTTCACTTACCTTTTTTAACATTCTATAGAGGTAAGGTCAACAATTTGAAGAGTGTTCTTATCATTTTGATCAGTTGGACAGTGACCAATACATTTTTATGTTGTCAGAATGTTTCGGAGAGCAGTGTTTGCTATTGCTAGAAGTAGAATAAGGCAGCTTCTGTAATGATAACATTGTAAATACTCAGAAGGTGGATTGTGTTTAAGATAAAGTTGTCTTTAATAAGTTAGTGACACGTTTTAAATTGTTCATGTGTTAAAGAAAACAACAAATTATAAGATTTCCAATAATGTGAGCTCCTTCTAAACTTCACTGGTGCCAATTTCCAATGAAATTTTGAAATATTCCTTGGCGTGATTCCTGTGTTTTATGGTGGATGTTTCCAGCCCATAGATAGCGCTGTGTTCTTATGAGATGATGTTGTGTGTTGCTGCAGCAATGAATGAGGAAGCCATGGAGGAGGATATGACAGCCAATCAGATGATCCTGGCTGCCACCATGACTGCACAGATACCCCAGATGACTCATGGTGAGTTGGTCTTCGTATCACTGATATAGAGCTCTGGTGGTGAAAGTTCAAGATCAGGGGTGGAAATAACCAATTGCCCGACGTCCGAGTCCAGTGTTTTTTTTGTCGGGCAAGCAAATTTGTATATCACACTGTACCGGTGTCCAGTTGACTTTCCAATGTTAATAATGTTGTTTATTTAAAAAATCAACAAGAAAACAGCTGGTATAGTGGAAAAATGATCAGGGCAAGTGATTTTACACATGCCACTGTACCGGAGTACACTAGCAATTTTAAGGTTATTTCCACCCCTGAAGATCATTGCCCTAAGGCAGTGCCAAGTGACAGGTTGGGTTAGTAAACCATAAAGTAGTATAAAATGTTTGGCCCAGACTGTAATGGTGAAGTTAACATTGGAGGTATTTCAGAATGTCTTTATGTGAAAAAATGAAGGGGAAGTTATAGAAAATGCAAAACAAATGATTAATCTGTCTTTGTAATTAATCATAATTCCAGGCATCCTTGTCATAACCCTGAAAATAATAATCATAAAGAAGACTTTAGGGGGTGCCATGGATTCAAATACTGTAGCAGCGAGTCATTAAGGATGCCAAAGACCTACACTAACTGTTTTCCTTTTTCTGCCTTGAGGGCACTAGTAATCTTTTCGGGGTGGTGGGGTAGTCTAATGGTTAAAGCGTTCGCTCGTCACGCCGAAGACCGGGGTTCGATTCCTCACATGGGTACAATGTGTGAAGCCCATTTCTGCTGTCCCCCGTCATGATATTGCTGGAATATTGCTAAAAGCGGCATAATACTAAACTCACTTGCTCACACAATTGATCTTTGCACTGTCTTATGTCTAGGTATTCCCCTCAAGAAGATGTTGTTGGACCAGTTCACTCTGACAGAGATTTTGCGAATACACTTGGCTTCATCTGGAGCCCGTGCCAGCATGAAGAATGCCAGGTTCCGGTATCAGCAGAGAGGAGGATACAGCTCACTTGATGATGCAGGCTTCGAGTTGAAGATGCAGGATCCAGCTGTGATCAAAGCTTTAGCCATGCACAGTCTGTTTGATCTTGTTCCAGGTGAGTTTACTCCTGATGTCACTTAGAATCCACTAAACACGGTTCATTCTGTTAGTGCTTTCTTATAACGAACACATTTGTAACAAACTGCCTTTTTCGTCCTGGCCACTTGCTGTATTAGTCAAAATTCATATAACAAACTACAGTTTTCAGGGGTGGAAATAACCCATTGCCCGACGATATGTCCAGTATTTTTATCTGCCGGGCAAGCAAATTTGTATATCACACTGTACCGGTGTCCAGTTGACTTTTCAATATTTATTATGTGGTTTATTTAAAAAATCAACAAGAAAACGGCCGGTATAGTGGAAAAATTATCAGGGCAAGTGATTTTATATGTGCCATTGTACCGGAGTACACTAGCAATTTTAAAGTTCTTTCCACCCCTGAGTTTTAGCAAACTATAGGTCATGTTGATTTAGTTATAACTGTAGTTTATTGCATTTCAAAATAACATAGGGATAAAATCATCGTGATAGTAAAAACGGTTGAAATTATTTTATCAGCGTGATCAGATACATTTCCCAGATATATTTCTTGATGAAATTGTTAAGTGCATCAGACATCATGCAACTTTGTGCGATTCTGTGTTTACCCAGAATCTTATGTTTATTTTGTAGTGTTTATATGTATCTTTAGGTTAGGCTTGTTGATTATGTGACATGTTATCATAACATGTCGTTTTTAGGTACCCGTAATAGGATATACTCATAGGATTGTTTTAAAGCAGTAGTGAACACGAAGAGGAGGCAGGGAGCACTAATGATGAGGTTCAAGTTCTTCTTGTTCTTCATGTAATTATGTTTAAAGGCTGCCTCCGTGGTGTAGTGAGCTTCTGCCTGGAGAGCGGAAGGTTCGATTCCTGGGAGCGTCATACCAAAAAGACATTAAAATATGGTACTTGTTGGTCCCTGCCTGGTGCTTGGACTTAATGGGTACAACAATTGCTGGTCGGCTCGGAGTCAGTATATTGTTTCAGAGTGGGGGTATTCATGCTTAAATGTGGCATGGTAGCTCAGCGAGCTGGCACTATAAAACCAGCTGAAGTCTGGGCTAGTACAAGCAGTCACACATATACACGCATGCACGTTGTCATATGAGCAAAAAATTCTCAAGGACGACGTTGAACCCCATTTCACCTCACCTCACATAATATGTTTAAGCAGTCCCTGTTCAGTTTGTTAACACAGATTTTGTCTTGTGCAGGGGACAAGTTACGCATACTCAACACCCTACTGCAGCAGATTCTATCATACGCTGCTGCCCGGGACATTGTAGAGGAGAGCTATGAGAAGCTGCGTCTGATGAAGTATGACCTTAAACAGTTGCAGTGGGCAGAGCAGAGGAGGGAGAGAGAGGATGCACAGGCCAAGTAAGTCGGATGTCATTTCTTCATGAATTATCCTGAAACTACTAAATCTGTTTATAAGGGCTCCTATCCACTTACTTTGATAATGGAATATGCCAGCTTGCAAAGCATCTTGGGCAGGTCTCAAGTTTTTATTTATCAGTGCATATCATATTGTGTGCTTATGATTATTTTTAGTAAAACTATTGTAACTAATTGTTTTGCCTTTTGTGTCGTTGTGATTGAAGTTAAGCATGAAGGTGAAGGGATCCTTGTGTTAACCCTCCCATTAAAAGTTACACATTTAAGGGTCCATCTATTCTAATACAATGGATTACCTCAAGGACTCTTGGATCCTCATTCTATCAAATGTACAGTAGTCCCTATTCATTTTTATAGATACCGTCAGCGTCAAGAAGAGAAACAGAGAGAACGAGAGCGAAAGATTCAGAAGATCCTTGAGAGAGAACAGCAGCTCAAGGCAGAGGAATCTGGGTAAAAATCTGAGTCAAAATTTAATATAGATGTGATAGTCTCAAACAATCCTTCAGAATATCCTCTTAGAGTTTCTAGTTTAGCTTCTTGTTTCCATCTGATAAAACATTGGATCTGATAATTAGAGAAAAGAATGTTTAATATTTAGTAGATCTTTTATCTGTATCATGCTACATTGACACTTTACTTATTATTTCACAGCAATGGTCCTGTGAATGGTGATGTTAATGAGCCAAAGATGCTGAAGAACAAACTCTTATTGTTGGATGAAGACAGAAATACACCCAGTCCAGACTTAGATGATGATAATCTCACAGAAGAAGAGAAGCAGAGGAGGAGGAAGAAAGAAGAAGAGGAGGAAGCAAAGAAAAAAGCAGAATTTGCCAAGAAGGAAGAGGAAATGGTCAGCAAGATTATGGAGTTACAACGGACGAATGCCTTGTACCCAGTAGGCAGAGACCGAATGTATAGGCGATACTGGGTGTTCCATGCCCTACCAGGCTTGTTTGTGGAAGATAATGAAGTGAATGTTGACCCAGAAGTGTTAGATCCCTTTTCCACTTACCTTGAAAAACACAACTCAATACCTCATCTTACACTCATGGATGAAAAGAATACAAGTAGTGATAAGGAGAATGACTCCATGAATACGTCTGTGGATACAAGTGTAGCTGGGAATGTTGTCCAGCCACCTAAAGATCCTAGAGTGAAGGCTCTGAAGAAAGATGAGGAGGTGATTGTGATTAGTGACTCAGACAGTGAAAGTCGAGCAGCGTCTAAAGATGGAGAAATGGAGGTTGATGAAGCCCCAGTGCTTGATGATGAACCTCCCCCTGCTCTGGAAAGCCTTGCTGCTCAGCAGATCTCGAACAGGAAGAAAACGATGTGGTCCTTTTTAGATAATTCTGACCAACTTCATGAACTTCTGGATTGTTTAAACATGAGAGGATTCAGGGAAAGAGAATTAAAGCAATCGTTATTTGAGATTAAAAGTACAGTGGTGAAGTGTATACGTCAGTGTCCTGTTGAGGACTTGAACCTGCCTCCAGAAGCTATGGAAGAGGCCAGAGTCAAGGCTCTTGCTCTTACTCGGGGGATCTCTGGCAAAAAGGCTGCTCGTGGCACAGTGCAAAATGATACAGCACAAGAAGCAATAGAACTCAATCTCAGAGACACATTGTTAGACCTGGAAGACAGGATCTATGCGGGAAGTTTAGGATACATGAAAGTAAGTTCAACTTGTCATTTAGACAGTAGGGTTTAATCTGGATGCTTCTGTTGACTGTGAAATAATTTGGTTTAACATGTCTGGATGAACAATGTCCCATATAATATGTACTGATATTCCCTGCTGTTATTGCATAGAAGATGGGATTCAGGACTAATGCCCTAGTAATGGATTAATCAGGTTTCCCTACATGTCCCTTGGACATTTGTGGAAGGTTTTTGTTGTGCAGTGTCACTGTCAGGCTTAACATCATGAACAAACTTAAATACATGTACTTGGTTATTCATGTTTTGAATTTTTCTTGCAAGTGTGAGCAATCTGCTAATATCATTTGTTTTGCAGAATGGCTGTAATATAATTAAGTTAGATGTATTCCGTGGGACCTTTCTTGATAAATGTCAGCGCAAATGTTGAGCAGGGGAAACAGTTAATTCATAGCAGTTGCTTGAATAATGATTATGATTATGACAGGCAAAGGGCTGCTTGTTCAGTAGATGCCTCATGTATCATAACAAAGTCCTTTGTTACATTTGTTACTTGAAATTGCATCTGGCATCAAAAACTGTTTTCCATTGTGAAACTAATGTTCCGAAAATTTTCGTTATCTTACATATATAATTAGTATAAGCTGATCTTGAGGATGTCTTCACCATGAAATCGAAAGACCGATTGTTTCAAAATTAGTACCTGTTGTAAGCATGGTCCATGCTTCACTTTCCAGACCCATTTGACCTGGGAAGGTCCGGGTTAGAATATTGATCTTCAGTAACCCATGCTTCTCGTAAGGGGCGACTAACGGGATCGGGTGGTCAGGCTCGCTGACTTGGTTGACACATGTAATCGGTTCCCATTTGCGCAGATCGATGCTCATGCTGTTGATCACCAGATTGTCTGGTCCAGACTCGATTATTTACAGACCGCTGCCATATAGCTGGAATATTGCGGGGTGCGGCGTAAAACTTAACTCTCACTCACTCACTCCAGACCCATTTCTGGAGTCATGGAGCTGTGATTTTGCTGGAATATTGCTAAAACCGGCGTTAAATCATACATACTTACTCACTCGCTCACTTGCTTTCCAGATCAAGGACAGAGCAGCATGGAGAGATGCAATAGAACAAGGCAGCTATTTTTCCCAGAATGATGACCCAGTGTTTACCAGGCCAAAAATAGAGTAAGTTTCCCTCTAGATCTCTATTTTGGTAGGTGTTGATCAAACCATCATTTGGTTGACCATAAACTGAAAATACTAAAGAATGAGGGAGGGATCAGAGGTGACAAACCCTTCAACAGAACATTATGAGGTCATTTTCAAACTTATAGGACTAACTTGGACAGGTCATATAAACCTACAATCTGATTGTTACTGAGTTGATATGCATGTCACATTTCAGTACGGTCTGCACTTATAGTCTGTTTGCAGTGAAAACGTACTGATGAATTTCTCTTTAAGCAAAAAAGTAAATCAAATAAAATGAAATTAAGATTGTCAATCCTCATAATTTTACCTTGCCAATTAAACATTCATATTTCAGAATTTTATTCAACTTAGGATAAAAGTTGTTTAACAGACAATCATAGATTCAAATTGCTTTTATTGGTTTGTATTACAAGGGAGTAAACACAGTAATTGGAACAGTGATACAAATGCACGTGCAGTACGTGATGAGCGTTAACTTAGACCAACCCTACTTGTTCTCAGTGTTTCATTTAATGTGCATACCCCCTTGTAATACAAACCAATAATAGCGATTTGAAACTATGATCGTTTGTTAAAAACTTTTATCCTAAGTTGAATAAAATTCTGAGATTTAAATGTTCTATTAGCAAGGTAAAATCATGAGGATTCGCACTTCTGATTGCACTTTATTTGATTTACGTTTTTGTTTAAAGTGAAATTAATCGTTTTCACTGCAAACAGACTATAGTCTAAGTAAACACTGCTATACTGAGTCTAACAAACCCTAGTAGAAGGTCGCTTCAGGCCCCACTCCACAACACACACCACCACAACACAACACACCACACTAATATCTGTTCCCCTTTGTTTGTGCAGGGCAGTTGACCTCTCGCCAGAGTTAATAGGTACGGAGGCGGTGGTGCGAGACCTTAGTCGGGCGTTACTGCAGGTTGCACGTGGCCTGGAACCAAAGTACCTGGGTGTTCCTTTAGGTAATGTCCACATTGTATGTATCATGTTCATGTAGTTCATATCTAATTTATGATTTGATACAAAATTATCACGTCTATGATTTTGCAGAAGATATGAGATATCAAGGATTTCCTTCTTTTGATGGGTCAGTGATGGAAACTGGTATTACTTTAACAACCCTTACCAAACTGCTCAATAGTTAAGGTACCATAAGGTCTAGTCAAATTGGCCATGTTCAAAATGTTGTCACTGTTAGGACCAGTGATCTTAAAATGTTACTTTCTGTTGCTATCGGGTGCTTACAAATCGGACAATGGTCTTGAGACACTTTGGATGATGATCAGCCATTCTCTAGAAATGAAACTGATCTGATACATGTGTCAAAAACTCCCAGAGAACACCAGTTTTAATCATGTTTGCATAGCTCATGATCAGTGCACTTTTATGAACTGCTTATTGCTGATACTGCCATTGTTAGCACATTGCAACACTGACTGATATAGACCTAAATAGTATAATGAATACAAAATCAATCTCCTGAAGCTGGATTTCACGTTCAGTATAAAACTAAATGTAAACATCAGTATATCACTGATAACAAGGTTAGTTTTATATTTTATGTTCAGGTGAGAGTGATGATGCAAAAAAGAAAAGATTGAAAGCAGAGAAGGAAGCTGCAGAGAAGCGGGCCAAGAGGAAAGACAAGGCAGAGGTTGACAGTGATGGTAAAGAAACATTCAGTAATCATTACTCACAAACCTGTGAAGATCTGGGTTAGAATTGGTCTTCAGCAAACCATGCTTCATATATGACTATGAGGTGACTAAAGTGATAGGTTGGTCAGACTCACTGACTTGGTTGACATATGTCATGGTATCCCAATTGCATAGTTCAATGCTCCTGATGTCAATCACAGCATTGTCTGGTCAGGATTCACATTATTTATAGACCACCCTTGGAAACTTGCTGAGTGCAGCGTTAACAAAAATTTCGTCTCTTAAAAAATTCAGTGTCTGAAGTAAGTCAGTAAAAGAGTCTTTTAGTGCGAAATATTACGCAGTAAATAGGGACAAAATCATTCAAATCTGGGAAATAGCATGTACATTCTGAAGTAGCAGGAACATGCCACATGAATGCATTATCTTCTCCCTTTAATAGGGGCAGTTGGGTAGCCTAAAGCGTTCGCTCGTCATGCCAAAGACCCTGGTTCGATCCCCCACATGGGTACAATTGTACAATTTTATTATGCCCATTTCTGGTGTCCCCTGCTGTGATATTGCTGGAACATTGCTAAAAGCGGAGTAAAACCATACTCACTCACTCTTCCTTTAATACCATTCAGAAATATCAGACCTGTCAGCACCAAATAGTTCTGTACTTAAATGTCTTTAGGTTGTGTCATGATATGACATGTGTTGTAGATGATGACAAGGAGGATGTGAAGCAACAGAAGACAACCTATGAGAGATGGGAAGAGGCCTTGTTGTCAGTGAGCAGCCTGACCCAAGTGTTCCTTTTCCTCTCCACACTGGACAAGAGTATCATCTGGTCCAAGTCTGCGCTCCATGCTCGCTGTCGGCTCTGTCGAAGGAAGGGAGATGGGGACAAGATGTTGCTGTGTGATGGCTGTGATAGAGGCCATCACATGTATTGTCTGAAACCTCCTGTAGAGGTAAGGCCCTCACATTTTCTACTTAAATATAACTATTGCTAAAGAACTTTATCAGTATATTCCACTTTGTTTATGTACTTTTATCTGTACAACAGTAAATAAATTTCAGTTTGACGGTGAAAACTGATGAGATCATTACTGTAAAAAAGTTCTACTATTACAACTACAATGTATTGGCCATGAACTATTATCTACCAACATACTTCTATCAGAAAATACAACTGTACCATCATGATTCTGCCCCAAAGTACTATCGCATCATTTGGGGTCACTTTTCTTTTTTTGGTTTATAGAAAGTACCAACAGGTGACTGGTACTGTCCAAACTGTAAACCAAAGGAAGTGAAGCGCAGTCCAAGGAAAGACCGCCGAAAGACCTTTGAAGAGGAAGACCAAGAAGTTGAGGAGGAAGAGAAAGATGAGGAGGAGGAAGATGAAGAAGAGTAAGTAGTTTCTGACATTTTTAACTGCTGAACAGTCAGAACTTCAAACTGATATGAAAGGCTTCTATATGTGTGTTCATTTTATTTTATTTTGCCCCACATGGGTACAATGTGTGAAGCCCATTTCTGGTGTCCCCCTCCGTGATATTGCTGGAATATTGCTAAAAACGGCGTAAAACCATACTAACTCGCTCATTTTATTTTGCTCTTTATTTCATTTTATATTGCTCTTTATTTCATTTTGTGGAATGCTAAAACCCCTTTCTATGAGGATATTTTCTTAATGGGGATGATACTTTAGAGGCAAAGACTTTTCTCAGCCTTGCATTATATGCCCTCTGTATGTCTAACAAAAACACACAATTCCTGTGTCATATGCTAATCAGTCTATGTTTATCATATTTTCATAGCAAACAAGTCACTAATCAGCTTAATATTGTATTTTACAGTTCTGATGCAGAGAGTGAGGAAGAGGAGGAGGAAGAGGAGGAAGAAGATGAGAATGAGAACCTATGTGTGAAGTGTAACAAGCCAGGCATGTTGCTGTGTTGTGACAGCTGTCCAGGCTCATACCACCTCACCTGCGCAGACCCACCCCTCAAGAAGGTCCCCCGGGGCAAGTGGTTGTGTCAGGTCTGTCTGGGTGTGGACAAGCCTGGTGGCAAGATAAAGCTTGTGCACAAAAAGAAGAGTAAGACACATCTTCAGTCCATTTTGTTTTTCAGAGTGGTTTTGTTATGAGTAACTGCAGTGGTATAGATACACATGTTCGTGTTCTCTTGAACAAGTCCGAAATGAGTAATATTGATATTCTTTTGTAAACACAAGGATTCCAAATAGTTCTTTGACAAAGTTTGTTACTGATACCTGAAAATGTGGAAGGGATATGTGCATTATACTCAATGTTTTTCTTCAAAATGCTAAATCCCTTAGAAGAAGAAATATGAAACAAGAAAATATGATATTGTAAGAATGTCTTAATGCGTTACTTCCTATGCCAGATTAATCACTTCCATATAATAATGCTACACAATGGACCCTTCAACTTTGGCAGGATCCCCTAGTTTTATGTTGAAGGGGACCAAGTGACCCCTAGAAATCTGAAGCTCACTGTGTTGAAATAATGTTGGCTTTGACATGTGTAAGCATTTACTCTTCTTAGGGAAGTCTGAACAGTGGCGATTCTATACCAAGTTTGAGTTCAAGTGGTTAGTGTCAAGTAAAATTTAACGGATATGCTTTGTTCTGAAGATTCCAGTAGCAGTAAGAAAACAACTCCAGGCAGAGCTACCCCCAACTCTAGCCTCCCAAGCTCTCGTAGAGGCAGCCCCAGGGACAGCCCTGTCCCCACCAAACCCCGGCGTAGCCACCCTGTATCTGAAGAGAAACCTAAGATGCAGAAGAAAACATCTACCTCAAGACTCTCTCAGGATGCATATGCAGGTACATTGTGTTTTACTAGATGAGTGAATGAGTTTATTCTTTTTCAGAAGAAGTCCTCCTTGGGGTACATATAAGCATTTAAATGTCCATTTTAAATCCTGCGACAGTTGTAACTATATTTTTTAATAAAATATTTACAAAACAAAAAACTCGTTTTTGTCTTGTGAGACCACCCCTACAGGGCCCCACCGAACCCCCTACAGCCAAGAGCAGGTAACTCTCGCCGTCTACCTCGTACCTCACTTTTCATGGTGTCGTTCTGTTGAATCGACGTGCGTGGTGTTCGTTTCGAGTTGCTCTCCTACCGATACGATGAGTGTAAAGAGTCTCAATCTGTATGTATGGTTCCTTTCTCTGCGCACGGGTGTTAGATGGACGTCATATGTTGATATTCTCATTCATCTTTTGTTGTAACTTTGCCGTCGGTTCTCTGTTTTCCAGCCATGTGGCAGGCAAAATGGCGGACCGCGCGATCGTGGTTTCCTTGCTATATGTTCTTGGTAGCTTGTAGTAGGGAGTTCATATATTATGTTTGCATATTATATGGTAGGCTTGCCTAAATTCTCTTCCTTTTCAGCGAATTTGTGGTAAGTCGTTGTTGAGTAATTTTGATAGTGTTCGTTTCGTATCACTCAACTTTACTCTATCACTAGTATGTACACACAGGTTTGGCTAGCCTTTTTTTCTGCTTTGCATTGTATGTTTAGTATTTAAATGGCTGTAGCTTGTAGCATTTAAATATCGCCCGTGCGGGTTATTCTTGCTATTTACTTGTGTTTATGTGTTTGCTGCTTCACAGTTCCTGCTAGTTACACTGGCGTGGTTCTGTTTGTTGCAGTTTAAGCCCTGTGCATTGTGCCGTGTACACTACCGCCACAGGATGGTCATAAAGTGTGCCTCCGGTGTTTAGCCGAGGATGCTCACGACGATCAAGGATGCTCATAATAAACGCCCTTGCGTCAATATTCCTGTTACATTATGTTGTGTTATGTTACACATATACATATTTCATACGTTTACACACTACTTGGCTCATAGGCCGAGGTTGTGTTTTTTGTCTGGGTTTCTGCGCCTCACGCGCATTCTTTCAGACACGCAGATTTTATGTTTTTCACAAATCTGCTTCAGGCGGGGGATAATATTTGATGAAAGGTTTCTAAGGAAATCCCTTTATCGTTCCCCCGCAAGCAATGTTGCTGCCTTAAATATGGACTCAATTGCTTCACTATTTCAGCAACATATGCTTCGGCAGATGACTAATGTGAAGTCATGATTGATAGCGCGATGTCTGGGCTCCGTCAGGAGCTCTGCTCGCAATGTGTTGATCTCGATGGTAAGTGAACCAGGTGTTGTCTGTGAAATCCCTGATTGACACGGCGCTGTCTGGGTTCCGCAAGGAGCTCAGCATGCCTGTCGTCGGGGGTGGATCGGACGCATCTTGGGGGGGTTGGCTGCGGCCCAAGCTCTGGCTCGGAGAACGCGCCTCCTCCCAGGCAGCTTGATCCTGGCTTCGGCTCAGGTGATGGTGTGCCTTCGGCACCTTGTGGCGACCTAGCTTCGGGCTCAGGTTCGTCACAGGCGCCTGGCGCCGGCGATGCAGGTTTCACCTCGGCGCCTAGTGGTCAGTCGGGGTTGCCCGGGAAACCTGTATCGGCAGGTTCCTCTCGGCGCCCCGGTCTGGGTTCCACTGAGCTGCCGATCACCTCGACGCTCCTAGGTCTACCCGTGTACACCAGGAGAACCCTGCATTGCCAGGCTACTCCCTTGTGTCTCGGGACTGCAGATCGGACTAGCACCGACCTGGGCTTCGGCCCCGGTACGGAGCAGATCCCCGGCGCTGTTAGCTCAGGTCTCGGCCTGATGTCTATCGATGCCCTGGCCAAGAGGCCGTTGAGTGTGACGGAGCTACCGATCACCTCGACGCGCCGAGGTCTACCTGTGTACACCAGGGGAGCCCTGCATTGTCAGGCTACTCCCATGTGTTTCGGGATCGGGGTTCGAACTCGAACCGCCGACCCGAGCACTTACGCGATATATATATATATAGGTATATATATACACACATATATGTGTATGTAGATACATATATGTGTATGTATGGGTATTTATATAGCGCTATAGGCTATGTTTGACTATATGCTCAGTGCGCTTTTGGAGAGTACTTGGGGAAACCTGATTTATCAGGCTATTCCTCGTGTCTTCGGCTCCGCGGATTTTCTGAACCCCGTGGGTAGCACCGACCCAGGCTTCGGCACTGGTAGGGCGCAGATTCCCGGCGCCGGTAGTTCAGGTCTCGGCCTGATGTCTATTGACGTCTTGACCAAGATGCTATCGAGTGTGCCGGGTGTGTCGGTCACCTCGATGCTCCGAGGTCTGTCTGAGTGCTTGTGAAACCTTGATTTGTCAGGCTTCTCACATGTGCCTCGGAACCAGGGTTCAGGCTCGTACAGTGGACAAGTCGATTTGAGCTTCGGCTCATTTCGCTACTTTGACCTTACTACTGAGTAGGTTCGTCCCTGAGGCAAGTGCGAGATAGCATCGCGGCTGTGTTGCCTCGGGTGTTGTCCACGTCGAATACCCGAACCGTTGGAGTTCGCCTCCCGGAGAGAAGCCTGCTTCCAGCAAGGCATACGGGACAAGGCCTCACACTCTACTGTCAGTCTGCCGTTCTTTCCCCTTAACAGCTCAACGCTGTATGCTCCACTCGTCGCATCGCTCAGCTCTGCTGAGGGAGCTGGTGGAAAGGGGAGAGAGTGCCGGTGGAATTTTTTCGTCGGCGACTCGGGGCGGCATCTGACGGAGGTCAACTCTCATCTGGCTAGGGACTGCATTGTAGCTGTGCCAGCCAAATGATGAGTGCGGTTATGGGCCTATGACGCCCAGGACTGTTTCGAGGAATACGGAAGTCTGTCGAGCTTCTCTTTAATTCCTCAGGTGCCCAGGCACCGGCAAACGTTAAGTTGCCGACTGCTGGGGTTTACTGTATTCTGCCGCAATCCCCGGTCGGAGCAACACACTCCAGTGTCGGCTTCCCGGGAGACGGCAAAACTACTCCCCGTGCCGAGATCCAGTCTCTGCTGGGCAAGGCAACCAGCGTGGTGGTTTCCAATGGTCAGGAAAATGTGGGGTTTGACTCCATTTATTTCATCGTTGCCATTAAGAACGGAATGTTCAGACCCATTCTCATCTGAGAGCTGAACAAGTTAATAGAGGTACTGTCCTTCAAGATGGAGACACCGCGCTCGGTGATCTCATCTGTCGACAGGGGATTGGCGCACGTCTATCAACCTCGAGGTCGCGTACCTCCTTGTTCCATTGCACCCTGATTTCAAGATTTACCTTCGGTTCTTGTTTGACGGGGGCGGTAGGGTAGCCTAGTGGTTAAAGCGTTGGCTCGTCACGCCGAAGACCCGGGTTCCATTCCCCACATGGGCACAATGTGTTAAGCCCATTTCTGGTGTCCCCCGCCGTGATATTGCTGGAATATTGCTAAAAGCGGTGTAAAGCTAAACTCAGTCAGTCAGTCTTGTTTGACGGGACGCGCTACCAGTTTCGTGCTCCCCTTAGGCTACATTACGGCGCCAAGGGTGTTCACCAAATTGAGGTTTATTACAGCTCAGATAGCCAGATCACAGTGCCGGTGTTGTCACCTGTACCTAGGCGACTGGCTCATCGTGGTTTTAGAATAACTGGAGACCTCACGATCAGAGTTGGTCAATCTTACGAAACTGGGCGGAATTGTCAACCTCACGCAGTCAGATGGACAGACGTCAGGCGTCTCTCCGAGGGTCACCCCCCCTGGAGACACCGTCGCTCTCAGTCCAGCCAGATACGTCCCTACCGGGTTAGGGCGATGTTCTTGGCGACCTGCAGTCTCTTGACGACAAAGTCACAACCTGCACATCAATGTGCTGGAATTGACAGCAGTCAGGTTGGTGTTTGATCCCGCACGCTGGGTTTCGAATTACCTTTTCGGCCAGACATTCTCACTCTGAACGGGGCGCCACACCCGAATCCTCGGATTCACTGGGTGGCTTGGCCTCTGTCGGGTATAACGCCCAGACACGCGGAATTCCTGCAACCGTTGCAGACACAATTCTGGCTTCGAGGCGGGATTCGACACCCGTTCAGTGTGTTGATAGGTGGGGCGCGCTGGTGTGCAGATAGGGGGATTTCATAATCCATATTCTGCGGATTTAGTTCGGATATTGGAGTTACTATAACCTCGTTTTGGTTGAGAGCTTTATGACCTCCACCATTCCCGGGTACTCCATGGCTATTTCCACGTTTCACACCTCGTTCGATGGTGCTCTGCCTAGGCAGCATCCTCTCGTACATCGCGTCATAGCTGGCATGAACAGGGTTCGACCGCCTCGGCGGTGACCCAGCTCACCTTAAAATTGCCACTTATTCTCAATTGGCTGTCTGGCCCTGATTTTTCAAGTATATCGTCTCTCTCACTTCACTTGTTGACGTGGAAGACGACTTTACTTGTGTTGTGGTGAGCTCTGGTAGAAGGGTCGGGTACATCCATGCGATTCCCACTGACCCGACACTGACAGTATTTTATACTGATCATGTCCGTATTCGTCTCCCGGATACCTACCACTCTCAGTGCGATATTGCTTTCCACGTGACTGCTCATATCGCACTTCCACCCCTTACCCAGCCTTCCACACCGGGGACCAATCTTTCGATTGCTCACCCGTGACTGTCACGAACGAACGAACAAAAGGGATCCGTACTGGTACCCATGTGTTCTGTTTGGTGGCGGGAAGACTGGGGAGTCTGCTAGCAAGCGCACTTTATCTCGTTGGCTTGTTTCCATAATTGTTCGGTTACAATGATAAGGTTTACCTCCCCCTGAGGGGTTGAAGGCAGACTGGGTTGGGCAGATGCCGCTTTGTTGGCAATACACAGCGGCACTGCTCAATGAAGAGATCGGTTCTGTCGCTCTTTGGAGCCGGCAGAACACCTTCATTCACCGTTCGGTCTTTTCGGTTCTCTACAGTGGAGAGTGTCCAGCCACCCTGACCAAGTTAGTAACTGGTCATTGGTATCGGTTCTGTGTTCAGTGTCGATATATTTCATATCACTACATCGTATTAGCCTTACCATCCTTTCGGGTTTGGTCGGGTTTGGGTGTACATCCTTACGTCCTCTTCAAGAGGGCGGGGTCCGTTTTGAACGCTTTAACCAGTCCTATGCTATTAACCCGTCTTGCGACGGAATTAGGTACGAACCCCCCACGGGGCACTGTTTGGTATGCCTCTCTTTGAGCCGCATGTCACGTGACCAGGTTAGTGTAATGGTGAGCCAACACATGTTCGGCTACGCTTTTCGCTATTCAGGGGATTTTTGTACGCTTACAGTTTTTCCCTCTTCCCGAGGCTTCGGTATTTGGGAGTCTGTGTTAATCAGCTTTGTGGGATGGTGGTCTACACTTACCCTCCTCACGCCGAGAGTGTTTGGTGGGGGTGTTTTATCCTGTTTTTCACTCGTACAATGCATGGCGTTTGTACTCGTTCGATTTCCTCAGAAAGATTTTAGCGAGTCTAATAATTTCTCTGGGTTTTATCGAGGTCCCGGCAAGCCCTCTTCCAAACAGGAGGGGTGCATTCGAGCATTAGTTTGCAGTACTTATTAACTCGACTCCTGGGTTATTGGCTTTTTAGCGTTTAGATTTTTACGCTTTCCCTTCCCTTATACCTCTCGCCACACTTCTCTGGCTGGGGCTATATTAGGGTTGGGAGTTGTTTCGACATGTCCCCATACATTCCTTTCCATTGTAATGGTTGGGGGTGGGGTTTTATGTCATAATTGATTGAGCCAATTGACATATAAGCTTGGGCTCTCTAGTTCACGCCCCCGTCTGATTGGCATCAGCGGTCAGGTGGCTCGGTAGGTGTTTTTTCTATTTTCGTATCGGTTGTAGATTTCACTCCACCACGGGTTTAGTTGTTGCCAGACAGAATGCCACTCCCGTCTCAAATATCTTTGGGAGTCTGTCATATGCTTATATGTACCCCTAGGAGGACTTCTTCTGAAAAAGAATTATACAAACCTGTAGAGGTTATGAATTCTCTGAAGAAAGTCCTCCTTGGGGTACAGCCTCCCCTCATTCTGTCTGACACGTTCAGCATGAAAAGTGAGGTACGAGGTAGACGGCGAGAGTTACCTGCTCTTGGCTGTAGGGGGTCCGGTGGGGCCCTGTAGGGGTGGTCTCACAAGACAAAAACGAGTTTTTTGTTTTGTAAATATTTTATTAAAAAATATAGTTACAACTGTCGTAGGATTTAAAATGGACATTTAAATGCTTATATGTACCCCAAGGAGGACTTTCTTCAAAGAATTCATAACCTCTACAGGTTTGTATAAGTTTTACGGCGCACTCAGCAATATTCCAGCTATAAGGCGGCATGTTTTACAAACTTATGTGGTTATAGAATCTCATTCCCAAAGTATCCCCTATCAGTTAAGGTACTGGTCTCAACTACATGCAAATGTATGTAGGGCAAGGTAAACTCTTTCTGCCAAGGCACATCAGAAAATAAAACCACATCTAAAATAGATGAAATTAAGTACTGATATTCAAAGGTTGGACATTATGTCATTTCAAAAACATTAGTGCAATGTAAAGTTGTCTTCCATATCCTTTCTTTTGGGTGAAAGTTATGGGTTTAGACAGGTTGTAAACTGTTCACTTGTGACACATTATTTGTGAAGCCGATTACTGGTTGCTCCCATGTTATTATTGGAGTTTTCAGTACTGTTAAAAGCAACATCAGTGACTTTATCACCCTTTTGTGGAAAATCGTTCAGTTGTAGCCTCATAAATACAAAATAAAAATTCAGATAGGGGAAATAGCAGACTTGACTCTTTAGATAGTAGGAAAAGCAATCACTTTTTATCGTCTTGGGCTTCGTTTAGGACAAATCCAAATTTCAAAATAGAGGTGGTAAGGGGATGTAGTAATATCGTTGGCATATACACTGGCTTAAAAATGTACACATGCTTCAATTAGATTTGGTGGTCAGAGTTCGCAGAATGCAACCTTCTATTCAAAGCGTTGTCAGATTAACATTACAAGAATGTTTTATTGGAATGAAAGATCTTAATTGAATCTGATCTTACTGTAGGTATACTTCAACTAGTGACTGCGTCGGCATTGTTTTTGTGTGAATATCATCCCATTTTGATGTTTCAGATATGGATGGTTCTCCCAAACACTATGTCAGCAGTTACCGTGGAAACAGTACAGTTCAACAGATGAAACATTTGGAAGACATTGTGCATGATCTGGCCAAGATGGATGATGCATGGCCATTCCTGAAACCTGTCAGCAAGAAAATGGTAATAGATGACAAACAATGTTTCATGTAGTTCTCGAGTGCAGCATGAGAAACTGGTGCTATTGCTGTAGCCATAATCTTAATTCTCAATGCATATGGTGACCACAGTTTTGAAAGCCCACATGTGCAGAGATCAGCATCAACAAGTGACATAAATATGCTAGTATCTACCGCTCCAGAAGTGTAACATTGTTAGAACTTTGACATATGGTTACCTCCCCTATCTGCTGTATTTATTCTCACAAATATATTCTGAAGGTCTTTTTACAATATACCGTCTCAGCCTATCAGTCTTTAACTAACAAGGATGTCTTACTGGATTCTTCTGGGAAAGTAGGTAGCCTAGTGTTTAAAGCATTTGCTTGTCACACCGCCTACATGGGTAAAATGTGTAGAGCATATTCCTGGTATCTCTTGCTGTGATATTGCTTGAATATTGCTAAAAGAGCCTTAAAAACCAAATCGCTCACTCACATCTCCCTGGATTCTCCAATATTTCGCTGGTATATTCAGTCAAGGGAGACAATCTATACAGCACACATTCTTTGATGATGCATCAGCAATATTTCACCTATTATTGTGGTTTCACATACACTTGAACATTGCTTATCTTAACAAAATTGCTTTATTGTCAATGATTTGCTTGTGACATGTATTTCTAATTATTTCTTGCAGGTCCCAGACTATTATGATGTTATAGACAAACCGATGGATTTCTCCACCATCCGAAACCGGATCAACAAGTTTGTCTACAAGAAACCTGCAGACCTGATAGCTGATGTTAGACAAATATTTTTCAACTGCATCGAGTACAACAATAGAAAAACACCAGAGTACAAGTGTGGCGCAGGGCTTAGTAAATTATTTGAATCCAAAATTCGGGACTTTGAAATGGAGAATGATGAAAGCTCACCACCTCCAACCAAAAAGTCTAAGAAGTAACAAGACAAAAGACAAGGCATCAGTTCCTAAGGGAGAGCTTTTTTTAAGTGCTGCATTTGTTATCTGTAGTTATTCTGTTGTAGGAAATATTGTTCACACCTAAATGATATATTTTTCATGACCTGTTCTAATAATGATGGCATCGAAGACTTTTGTAACTGTTTATCTTGTACATATGTTTCCCTGTCTGCTGAATGTACATAACGGGGCTTGTCCTAAACACTAACTTTTCAAATTCGTGTTAACTGCATTCTGGTGATGCAACGATACCTTCTTTATGATTCCATGTGTTTTTCAGTATGTTTTGTACTTTACGCAGTGGTCCAAGGATATTGTGTGTTATGTATCTTGTCCTTAACCCAATTGATCACAAAATTACGATAATTATACTGTAGTTTTGTAACTTGCAGACAGACCTTTTAATAATCTGTGAACCACTTGGGAGGCTGGAATTAATTTCAGTTTGGGCCTGTAAAAACCCACAATCCATTATTTTCATATAATGCCCAGTCAACAATTTACTTTGTTAACCCTAAGGAAAAAATATTTTACATCATTTAGGGAATGGATATTTTTATTATTTAAATCACCTCTCACCTAGAGACTTGAATATCATATAGTCCATCCCATATTGTTTCCCTTCTTCAAATTGTAATGTGCACTTTATGCAGCACGCACAACAGTCCTTATAAGGATACATTCAAATGTAAGTACAATGAAACAAAAACTTTTTACACTTTCTGCTGAAGTCTTTGTGAACCTTCCACCTGACTTTAACAGCTCTCTAACTTTAAGTGAATCTTGATCCTGAAGTCTAAATTGCCGTTTGGAGCCTAGAAATAATTAATTAACTTAGTAAGCTTTTAAAACAGACAAATTGTTACAGGAAATTATTCAGTTGAAACATATGTACATATGTACACACTACAGCTCAGAATTGTACTTAAGTCACATTTTTGCAGTACAGTAAATCATGTTTATTTCGAACTTGCCAATAGGAATTATATTACGAAATTTTTGATTTGGTCCACGCCACATGATGTACATTTTAGTCGAAATGCATATAACAATCTGTGTTTATAACAAGCTAATATTAAAGGCCCTATTCAGTACATTATAACCTCAGTTTACTGAATGTTCACAGTTGACTAAGTAACTATAACATGATTGTTATACAATGCCTATTAAACAAGTGAATGCAAATGAAATGGTGTCACTACTGTGATTGCCTACATTCCTGTAAAGCCCTGCTTGATTAGAAACTATGGGCTTAGTACGGTGTCCTAATGGATCAGATAATCAGTACACTTGCTGCACTAGTCACCAGAGGAGTGAACATTCAGTGTACCATGATACTAGATGAAACTCTACACATACAGTATCAAGAACTGTGGTGTGGCCAAAAAACATACACATGCATTCCTATCTCAGTAATAGAAGAAGCGAGGTGGTGGGGTAGCCTAGTGGTTAAAGCGTTTGCTCGTCACGCCGAAGACCCGTGTTCGATTCCCCACATGGGTACAATGTCTGAAGCCCATTTCTGGTGTACCCTGCCGTGATATTGCTGGAATAATGCTAAAAGCGACGTACAACTAAACTCACACTCAATTATAGAAGAGTTTGGGTGTACACCGTGTTTCTGATGGTATTTCTATCTGCAGGGCATGTGAGACACTAACAAACGAAAATACTGGAACGGTTAAAATTTACCTTTGTTGCTAATAATAGATTTAGGACTTTCAGAGGAAACAACCCATACCGTTAGTGATTTGCTCACATCCAACATTTGGCTTATGTTAACCACTTTGCATGTGATGTACTGTTATAACAGCCCTGATAAGATATCAATTTTCAGTGGATCTTACTACATAGTGACCGTCAACCCCAAAAAATTTACTAGTTTCAGTAGACTTTTACTGGTCAATATCGGGTATATACCAGAGAACCTTAACAGCATTAATTTCTGAAAAATATCCCATATGGAATTTAGTTGTACACTCAAGATGCTATAACACCAACATCAGTGTCAGTTCAATATGTTATTGCATAGATACTTTTTGAAAGGGGGTAACTTTCTAGCAGCAGCTTATTGATATCTGTTGTATCGTTACAATTAAATCAGTAAATATCTTGTAAGTATGGAGTGTCTAAGATGGCTTTTCCATGTATTACATGTGTCATGTCATGGCTTAGTGTATCATTACAGGCCTAGTCTATGAGTCAACGATCCGTGGCTGTTATAGTAAAATGATGATTCTGAATAATAATTAATCTTTAACATGCTTATCAGATATTGATGTATCAAAAATATATTTTGGTTTGAAATGTGGTTGTATGCAGTTGAAATCCACTGTAGATTAAGATTTAATCTCTCTCAACAAACTTCTTGTATGCAATTGAAACCTATTCTAGATTAAGAATTCAACTCCCACAACCTTCAAACAGGTGATTTTTTTGCTTCTAATTTGTATCTGACTTTGGAAAAAATCTTTTTTGTATACCAAAGAGGAAAGGGAACAAGAACCTTAACTTCCAGAAACATTAAAGTACAGGTCTTTGGAAGGCATATAAATGTTTTGAGGATATTAGATTTTCTGTTGTTTTCAATGATGTTTCAGGGTTGTATTTTGCATCTTCATTAGGTGAATAATGAGTACACATTTGTAAGTATATCATATATCCATGAATCCATCGCTGTGTAAACTTTGGCCTGTATATGGATGAATAAAAAACTCCACTAGTTCTGGAAATGAAGAAACAAGATGTAGCCCTGAAATGTCACAAGAAGACATATTTGTCGATAAAAAGTTTCAGTGCATTCATATTTAAATACTGTTGCCATTGTGATACAACTACTGCTGTAATGTCTTAATGACCATTTGACATGAATATTTTTATCCTCTTGAACATTTGTGAATTGCTACTTAATAAATGCTTGAAATTCTGTCTTTGCTTAGAAAGATTATTTTCATGATGATTTTCCTCACCGTCTTTGTGTAAATGTCAGTGCATGACTCATTTACTTATATTAATCATTCCATTATTCATTTATTTATTTGACATTCACAAACAACACTTTAGTTGCTAATTAGTATGTAACATGTTTGTTTACATATTTTAATAGAAAGTGTGTTTTCATGTATTACACAATATTTTTCTATACCTCAAGGCAATCCCTTTATAACAGTTGTAACACAATAACTTTAACATGATTCCTAAGTATACTTTAAAGTGTCCCATATAGGCAATGTCTTTTACAAAGCAATACTTAATACTTTGTTATGCCAGGCTGTGATCAATTGGGCAGTCATTTCTTGGGTTACTTGTGAATTATTTCTCGGTAATGTACTCAAGCTAATACACTTAACACACCCTATTTTAGAACTTAAAGTTCCTCAAGATACATCTTTGACACACCAGAAGGCCAGTATCTGAACTTGTGTATATGCTTTCAGACAGAATGCATGACAGCAGTTTTTCAAGATAACAAATAACAGATGTGAGATATCAGGGCTTGACAAAGGCTTCTGTTTACTTAAACATCTATTGTTTAAATCCAAATGAAATACTTTCACTAGTCCTGTATCTGGTCCTTCGAACATATCAAGAAACTACCACTAGGGCCAGTAATAAAATGTTGGTTTTCTGTTACAATTAAATCAGTAAATATCTTGTAAGTATGGAGTGTCTAAGATGGCTTTTCCATGTTGCTATTGCTTAAAATGAAGTGTATATGAACTGTAGGTTTATGTTTAGACCCAACTTTCATCGTTCTCGGTTTACGCTCTGCATGTGTATGCATTGCAAGAATGGCGTATAAATCCTGACACTGAACAGATTGAAAACGTCATGTTACTGAATCAATATGTTATGTATAAACTGTTACATGGATTATATTCAAACACTTTCCACAACCATAACAAATTGAACAATGTCTAAGTGACCAAGGGAAACGTTCATTTCATTCATGTAACCATTGGATTCTCTTCAAGTGTAAACAAATGTGAATTAGATTGTCTGACCATGTAGGTTGTGATGTCACTGCAGGATTTGGTGAATTTGTTTATATCTATCACAAGGACATATACCAACAGAAACAAAACCTAACAGGAGCACTGATTGTCAAAAGTTCCATTCACAAAACAATCAGGTAGTTGAGAATCCTTGCCACTGAAGGTGTATGGCTCAAGCAGCACATCTATATATGTTGTTCCAATAAATCCAATTCAGAGCTAGTTTTGTGTGTAATGAAAGTAGTGCCTCTAGGGGAAGCCAGGTCGGGACAGGTCCCTAGTTTCTTGTTGTAAGAGGTGATTACTGGGCAATGTGACCGTGACTTGTGCATGTCATCAGGGTCCAAATACACGGACCATTGCTCATTTCTAGTTATGTTTCCTAGTCCAGATTTAATTATTTTGTTATTGAGCAGCATTCACCATTTTGTTTACTGAACACAAAACGTGTTATCCCGAAATACATGATTCAGTGTGAAGACAGATTTGGCTTATTTATTTCCAGCTCTTTCAGTACAGATGGTTGTACCTTTAACAAGAATGCACTGTGTTCTATAGAATAAATAAATTGAAATCCATAAGTTTACTCTGTCTTCATTGTCTTCAGACAAAATTAAGATTTGATACGTATAGTTTTGTTTTCTTCTTTGCTGTTTCTTGCTCGTTCATTTGTTATCTCCTGTTGCTAGATTAACTTTACTAACACGGGTCTGGTGGCACACCACGTCAGCCTCTATCCTAACCTAGCATATTTATGTAGATAGTGGTTTTGTACTGCCTTCATGTGCCACAGTGTCGTTTACTCCCTGGAGTCAATACATTGCACCTTTCATCTCAGGATTTTAAGAGATCTATTATCTATTCCTTGTTGACAAGACAGTTGGAGGGGTAAGTAATGGGCCCCAAAGCACTAATGTGTTGTATTCAACTTTGTAGTTTGTTGATGTTTTAAGAACTAGATTTATTCTTTATTTCAGGAATATAGAACCTGATAAAATGATTTATGTTGTCATGAGATACAAAGAAATTATCCTAGTATGAATATGTTTGACTTGTCATTTTATAGGACATTTACTGTGCATATCATATTTTGGGAGTATACTTTAGATATTTTGTTAGCCTCCCATTAATGGGAGTTTGGAGTAAATAGTTCTTTAAATTGAATAGCTTTGATTATTGCTGATCAGCAGTGATTAATCTAGAAATGCGCTAAAACTTTTAAAATTTACTGGTACGTGATTTAACATTTGACCTTTAGGCTAAATTTCAACCTTTGAAAACGATTACAGTAATATATGACCTAATGCTTGCATACAGGGGTAGTGATTGAAATGAACTAGTCCTTTTTTCTGTGCTTATATGCATGCTAGTGAATGCATAAAACAACTATGAGTTTCTGTTGTGACGGTTTGTATCCTTTGGGGTCTGTTTTACCGTACCAGAAAAATACTTTGAAAAAGGCTTTGAGGCAGTTGTAGGTCTTCGCCCATTTCAGTTTTAATACACACATTCAGAACTAGTTATTGGAAAGATATCTCTGTGTTATGATGCAAATTTATTTATTAGACCGTTTTCCTTGTCCTGTAGTGTTTGAAGGCTTGATTTGTGAGACATGCTCTTGATGGATGTGTATATGATGTGGCTACGGTTTGTGCTGTCAAGTTGACAGGCAAGGGCATTTCATTTAATAAACATGCCTCTATTACAGAAGTCTTGTTATTTGTTCAACCTTTGCAGTTAAAAGTTTCATGACATCAGTTTATATGGAGATTCCATGATAAAATGGCGACTGAGTCAGATGGTCAACTCTGTCATCATACGTTTCAACATGGATCGATGCTCATAATATCAAGTACTAGATTGCCTGGTCTTTTATTCGATCGAAGACAGGCTAACATAAAGCTGAAATATTGAGTGTAGTGTTAAGCCACAAAAAATGACGAGTCAAACAAGAGTGAGTTTAGGTTTATGCCGCACTCAGCAATGTTCCAGCTGTAATCCAGTCTGGACCAGTGATCAACAACATGAGCATCAATCTACGAAATTGGGATACGATGACGTGTCAACTAAGTCAGCGAGCCTGACCACCCGATCTTGTTAGTCAGATCAGTTCTAACCCAGATCTTCACGGGTAGTCAAACAAGAATTGATCAGACTTGGAAAAGATGTCAAGATGCAGTACTTGACCACTAATATGAATTCAGAACAGTCTGCTAAATTTTGCATGTGTGTCTACTTGACTTGATTTTTATAACATTCATCTCAGATTTTATTGACAAAGGCATGACTTTAGAAAGGAAAGACAAATAATAAACACAAAGATAATTTTATTGTTAAACAATACAGTACTTCCTCAAATTGAAAAATAATGGTTCTCACAATGTATATATAAATAGACATTCTTGCGAAGTGCTGAAAATTGCTCTTTCGAACCTTGACAATGATGGAAAAATCTAATACCTGCATATCATAAATGCATAACTACTGAGCAAACAAACTTTGCATTGTACTTATTGAGTGCATGCATGGAACTCAACTACCCAACAGAGATTGGGATGAATAGTGGCAGTGACAACACAAGACTATCTTGCCAACACTGCATATTATTTTCAGTGTGTAAATGTTTTCCCATGATGAATACAACACGGGTTTGTACACAAACTGTTTCTCAATCACCCATCAAATCCTACAGTATGCAATGTAGCGATATGCACCTATTCAGACTTTAAATGAAATATTTCCATGTGAAATAAGCCTTGCTCTTTGCATGACTATTTTTAGACTGTTGCCTGACACTAAGGCAATGTGCAGAGTAGATGGCCAAGTCAGTAACACATTGCATGGTAACATTACAGCTTTCGAGGTGTACTCTGAACACTCACTGGTTTCTCTCTATATAAGTAGGCTATGGCTTGTTTCATGGCTGAAAGCATGACTACGCTGCAAAACGGCCATATTTATTCACTGGTGATGGTTGTAATGTAATGTACCGTTATACAAATTCATGAAGTATTGAAGATGTTTTCATAATGGTGACCAAATTCTTGACCGATCAACTACCAGGTACCACTAATGATATGCCATATTTGCCAATAATCATACACACTTGCTGTGATAGAAGTGATTTAATTGTGGAGTTGATAAATGTCCTGAGTAATGTGAGTGGATTTGAATCACTAACATGATTAAACAAGGCTGGACATGTCCAAATGACCTCATCAGCAAACAGACCAGGTGAGGAAGTGATCTTATAGACAACTCGAGGTCCTTTCACAAAGATCTGCAATGCAGACAGCATCATACTGTCTTAGATCAATCACTTAAAATAGAAGCTTAGGTGAAAACACATTAATGCTGTGCATTCATATGAAACTCAGTAAGCACATGGAAGCACTGGTAAAATCTTGAACAGTAACAGAAGGCAATTAGAAAACGATTTAAAAAACTCTTTTAAATGTAACAAGTAAATAGGATATTAGTTGTCGGGAGTTTGTGATTCAAAGGACAACATATGATATAAACACTCTTTGTTCCACAAGATCTGCGTAATTTCAGAAATATATATGTATGTCGTAAAATTTATGAAAATTTAATGTATTCATGTGAATGAGAATTTGATTTTGTTCTTTTTATCATGTCCTGGATTAAAAAATACAAAAAACATGTCTGATTTGAGCATTTTCAGGAGGTTCTATTCAGATATTGGAACACTTCAGAGTGTTCTCAAGGATTTTGAAGTCTTTATCTTCTTATTTAAGGAAAAGGCATCAAAAGCCACCAAATTCCTAGTAGGAACAGAAATAAATGGACTAGTTGCCGATGTATTTACTTACCCAATAACTTTCACAACAACCGATACATGAGAAAAATCTAGATAAATGACAGTGTCAAGTTGAACAGTCACCAATACAAACATAATAAACTTTCCTGGACTAGTTCTGACCATTGTAACTCCTGGGCCCCTTTCCCCAAAGCGATCGTAGCGCTACGACAGTCTAAAGTCTATGTTAAAGTATGGGAGTTACGATTATCTTAGTGCTACGATTGCTTTGACGAACACGCAGACTATAGAATGATGCAGCACTAACTTAACAGGTCGGGATAGGTTCAACAAACAGCGAGGGTCTCTGTTTGATGATGATAATGTGAAATAAGCCAGGCTAAGGTGCACGGAAGAGGTGTTGTATTGGCAATGTTTTCCATTACTCGAGCTACAGGGAGGATGCTGCATCGGTTACACCATCCTGAAAGCCTCCCTGATAACTCAAAGTAACTTAAATGCTGCCTTTGGAATCTGACTGGCTGCCCTTAATGTAATCCAACTTACTAAGCCTCAAGCCATTAAGCTCCCTCGAATTGCTGTGTAATACAATGAAAAACTAATACATATGATTTTAGACTGATATGTCAATGATATGAGTTGAAATATTGTCAGTATGGATTTCACCTGTTTCCTTGATTAAAAATTGTTCTGTTACTTGACCTAAATTTTCTTGTGAACATTATGAAATATGCCCGCAATAATAAAACTGAATTAATACTGACCTTCACTAGTGCTATTTGCAGTGCTGTAAACATGTGCATATGAAGAAATGACCCCAAAGCAATTTGATTGGCAGAGCCACAGGGGTCGTCAAATGACATTATTTACACGTGTGATGGCAAGTGACAATTACGATAAATTTGCTTCACCTCCACTGAGAAGAGTGTAAAATATTCTTATAGGAGAAATATTACTTCAAATTTCACTGGTATCTTTCTCTAAATCAGTACAGCAGTTCCATAATACAAGTAGCAATGGAAACTGCATATTGCTGAATATTGTAAGGTTTGGTGACATTTGTTCATCACACATTTGTTAATGTACACACCACTCACAGAACAATCCTACAACACACATCGTCAAGGTAATTAAACAGTCACAGCATCAGCAACAGCATTTAAGGCATGAAAATATCTTGTATTTGACACTTGTGAAAATATTTGTGATAAAATATCAAATACAAATAACTGACAACACTGATGAAAGTAATACTAGTATATTACCCAAGGTGCAATTACTTTCAGTAATTCTTTATTGGTACTGAAAATGTTTGTCATGCGGATTGGCTATTGAGAATGTTCCACTGTTTTTGAAAGGGAAAAGCATAGTAATGTCATATGATGAACACACTGTTGTCAACATATGAAGACAACATCATCCACAAGTCCACACATGTGACAAAAGATTATGAGTGTATTAAATTTAATTCTCTCAATGTTGCTGTCAAACCCACTGACAGGAGAGTAGCATAATGACATCCCCAAATACAACTTGCAGTAACTATTTACAAGTAGGATTCCTTAGGATTTAAGGATTATCTGTGTCTTAAGAATTATCATTGAAAGCTCCTTGCTGAGGCTCAAAATTGATAAAAATAGCCCATAATTCCTTGTAGGGTATTCTCTCAGTCTCTGGTCACTCACATTGTTGTTCGTGCAAACAGGTTAAGGAACCAGTGATCAGCAGATCCTCACACATCTAAGGGATGCAACTGCACAACAAATTGCCCGTAGATCACTATGTGAACAGCGTCCCCCTTGTTTAGGAGGTATTCAAAGTATGCATTAAGATTTATATCATGACAAGTAGCCGCTAAATACAATATGTGATTCATAAAGTATGTTACTGAACCATTGAAAAAACGTCAGAACATTTGGCACTCATAAGGTAAGAATCAAGTGTTAATTTCTGACACAGAAAATTACTACAACATGATAAGTTAAAGATAAATCTAGAAATTATGCTGAAGTGTGATGCTTGACAAACACATGACATTAATGAAGACTTGACTTCTTGATATTATTAATGTATCTCCAGTCCACATATGGGCATACATATGGAATACAAAGGTGATCAGAGTAACTACTGGTCGTCCATGTCATACAGTCTGAATGAACCTTATATTTGTATGTGTAGGTGTGCCATATTTTTCAAAACAATTACTTATTAAGGAACAATGGATTTTCATCCAGCTGTATCCAAACTATCTCTTTATTGAGCACCAGCAAAAATTTATTTTCACCACTGAAATAAACATTTTAACACTTGAATACTTTCAACAAAACAAATTTCTAAATTTGTTTGCCATTGCCAAAGACTGACTGAGTTTAGTTTTACGCCGCTTTTAGCAATATTCCAAAAATATCACGGTGAGTCACCAGAAATGGCATCTCTGAACATGACATACAATATGAGTGACTAGGCACAAAGGACTCTTTGTAGCGAAAACACTGTATTGGGAACTCGTTTTCTTACACAAAGCATGCCTGGAAGCAGTGCTGGGACGGGAAGCAAATCGATACACCAATACTCAGTGTCCTGCTACCCAAAGTAAGTTTAGAGTTACTTCCCTTCATGACATGTGACAGGCATAGTCCAACCATATACAGATCTAAACAATGTGACTCAAAACACAAACTGGACCCTGTGTGGAAGTGAGTTCTTGAGATGGTGAGACATCCTCAATGTAGATTTAACTATTTACCGGTACATCTTATCACTAATAAAACACACAGCTACATTACATGGTCCATGGTGGAGGAAGACACACCTGATGTGACAGTGGTCAAATATCCTGGTCTCAGCTGCAGCCTGATCAAGAAGCTGACATTTTGTCTAGCAAGATCACTTACTGAAGAAATCATTACATGTGAAGAAACAGGATGAACAGAATGCTGATATTTTCCTTAAACCCTATGTTAAAACTATGGGTTATAGTTGTATGCATATTGTATTGAATGCTGTCAGTTACAAGGTCACATACATACAGGTGCGAGTAGTTAAAACCGGACTCAGATTGTAAATTGCTGAACCAACCTGGATACTGAGCAGGGGTGGAAATAACTTTAAAATTGCTAGTGTACTCTGGTACAGTGGCACATGTAAAATCACTTGCCCTGATAATTTTCCCACTATACCGGCTGTTTTCTTGTTGATTTTTTAAATAAACAACATAATTAACATTGGAAAGTCAAAACATTGGAAAGTCAACTGGACATGTGATATACAAATGGGTTATTTCCACCCCTGCTGAGGTGACCTGTCCCAGCCCTAATTGTGTAAATTCATTTTTATATATGCTCCTTAGACAGATCAGACATGTCTTGATTCCTCCACGAGCTTAACATCAACACAGTTCATTAACAAGCCGAAGTCCACAATTAACAGATTTTTGTTCAAACTTTCACACTTGTTGGTCCAGAACACTGTAGTGCCTATATCGCTATGACTCTCATTGTACAAATATGGAAGACAGATCATCTTAGTTCCACCACTGCGATGTATAGAACACAAGAGCTTATATAAGTTGAACTGCTGAACTTTAAGATGTGAAGTATCGAACAAGCTTAGGATCTGGCATGCCTATAAAGAATATCAGCTGAAACCATGAAGTCACACTGAAAACTTTGCAGACAATGGATGAATCACTTCAAAAGAAATATAAAGAAAAACAGATCCATCTTACAGTTGTATCCTGAAAAATATCTTTGATTGATTGCAACAATTTAGCGCTAATTTTTTCCTCTATTTGTTTGGTCTAATGGACATATAATTACGTGAATGGAATCACTCAACAGGAAATGACATCCTTCTGGCCTCTAAAAGAAATGCTATTCAGACATCACATACATGCCTGTTCGAAAAAAGTGTTCATTGCACTAAGATGTTTATACCCTTCATGCTTAAACACATCCTCCATAATCTCCAGGGTGTATGTTCCGATAAATCCCACTCCACTCCAGTACTAGGGACGTATACCCTGGAGATTATCGAGGATGATTTAAACATAGAGTTTCAACAATCACAGGTCAAGGATTTCTTAGTTGAATGGGACCTTGGCCTTGGTTAACAAAATAATCTTAGCGCTACAAACATTGATACTCCCATATTGTAACACAGGCTGAAGCTCTAAGACTGCTTTCTGAAACAGACCAGTACACTCATTCACAAGCTTGGGAAACAACTGTCTCCACTGATTTCATCCATAGTGAATGTTTCTAGTCCATGGTTGTCTTACCAATATTCATGTCTTATACATCATGGACACAGTCCTAAAAGTCGCTTATCCAGTAGTTCCGCAGTGTAATTTCATTAAAATCCAATCTGTTACTCTGATACAATGCATCTCAGCATGAAGATCTTACGTTTAGGGATCATTTCTATAGTATGCATTGCCATGACTTCAGGTGAAACTGACAGTCTACCAAACCTTGAGGAAATTAAAGTATTGCTAGGGTTCTAAATACACATTTTGAGTGAGCAAAGCATTCTTATCTGATTTCTGTATCTTGAAACTGAATGCACATGGTAAGGGCCTGGCTATCATATTGTGGCTATTTTATCATGTATCCTGTCCCTGTGTGATATTGATGCAATATTGTCAAAAGCCACATTAAACTACCGGTATACTCACTCACTCCTGTGGAGCGTTTGTCAGATCTTGATGCAGAGATTGGTGATACAGGAGCAATAGACCTGATTGTAATGAGATTGTACTGTACTGCATTAAGGGACCGTTCATAATTTATGTCTTGGGGTTTGTGATGATGATTTTTATGGGGAAGCATGTACCATGTGACTGACCCCACCTAAAGTTTATGCACAGTAAGTGACCCCCCCATATGTCATGTGCAAATTCAATGACAACCCCCCTCCTCCCACAATTTTTAAGCATAATTCTTTGAGATTTCTTTTGTACAAAATTGCTGCAAACACCCCCACACCCACACGCATGTGTACAAATTTGATGACCCCCACCTCTCAGAAAAAATGGGTGACACTTCCTTAAAATAATCATCACCCCCCAATCCATAAATTATGAATGGTCCCTAACTTTCATTTACTGCCCTACTACATGTGTGTGTCTGTCTATCTTTGGGTGTGTATGTCTGTCCATCTTTGGGTGTGTATGTCTGTCTGTCTGTGTCTCTGTGTGTCTGTCTCTGCAATCAGGAATATTCCAGCTATACAACAATGGCCTGTAGATAACCACACCTGGACATGACAATCTGGTGACTGTGAGCAGTGAACCATGTGATAACTTTTCATCATGTCACAGAGTCTGTTCAACTAATCAGTCAAGTCGTCTACCTCTACTTCCTGCATAGGATGCTTGTACCAGTTCTATCGGAGTTCCCATGAAACGTGTAATCTGATCACCGTAAAAGTAAGCCTCTGATGAAACTGTCAAATGTTCATCCTCCACAGATGTTTATGTTGGTTTTAACAGAAATTAAAAGCATGATTTGTGTCATCTACGCTCAAACTGGCTGGTAGCAGCTCTCCATATTGATGCGACTGAGGCAGCAGCTGATGACATTAGACTCCCAGCTGTTGAGTGTGTTGTGTTTGTGTTCATCTGACTCGAATATGCCATTGTATACACAGTTGAGGTCGTCCCAAGACCAGCTCGGGTTGGGACCTCGAGGTCGTGGGGCACACGTTCCCAGTCTATACCAATGTCTACCTCATCCTCAGATACAAAATGCTCCTCATCACTCTCCTCCGAAGTATTGCTGTCAGATATTGACTGAATCATGCTCTCGTTCACTTCAAATGCACAGATTCTGGAATACAGAAGGTTGGACGCAATTCAAAATGACTGAAGACAACAGGCTGTTAAAATATTCAGGTTTACATTCTGACATGAGGCCATGATAGACACCATAGGTAATATAGTTACTGACAAAGCTTAATATCTTGTAATTTGATTTTGGGAGAGCACATCTACCCAAGCACCTCTTTCACATTTAGAGTTTCTAGTCTTTGTCTAAAGGACTAGTGGCCATGTAGACCTAAGTACCTGCAAAGTACCTGTACATAAAAAGCAACTGAGAAATTCATTTGTAGCCATAGCTGTAGCAAATAATGTCAAAACATAAAACCAGACTATCTGTATGTTTTGTAGCATAAGGACTATTTTTATGGATATATATTATGGATCACTTGTCACCACTTGCTTGACAATGACAATAGAATCTAGGTCGAAACGTCACCTATGCAGAATAAAGAAGTTGTACATCCATAAAAATAGTCCTCATTCTTCATCTACCCAACTTCTAGAATGTCAATCAAAGAGGTTATATGTATTGTAGTCAGTGAACTAACTGGAAACCATACCTGCCAAAATCTGGACATTTCAACAGCATAACCACATTGTGGAGAGTGTGCCTTGGTATGAGAACAGCCGGGTTGACGTTCTGAGAGAAGCAGAGGTGAAGGACGTTATGATTGAGTCGTGATACAGCACTGGTGAGCTGCCTCTCGGAGAGATCAGACAGACAGAACTCGCTGTAGCATAACCTCCGGGGAAGACACACGTCCAGGATGTGTGCTATGACAGACACCAGCTGTGTTGTGTAACAGAGCGCAGCACTTATTGTGTGTCCGGGATTTCGATGTCCTGCCTCCTTCTCGGGAGCTGCACCATTCTCTTTGTTCTCAGACACTGAAACATCAATGTCTCAGTCATAACATGCCATCATTATTGGTTTCAAATTCTTGGAGTCTACTTATAGTAATGTATGCAATGAGATCAAAGCAAACAATTTCAATGCTGTAATAGAGAATGAAGAATATGATGGGTTTATCTTCAGGTCTAAAATGAGGTCAAGCTATCATGCAACCCAGGAAATAAAGAACGAATGTTTATTATAATTGGCTCCATCTTGGGGTTGCTCAAGAAACTGGAAACATGTTGTGCGTGCGACGTTAAATATAGCAAATAACAACAACTGGAAACATGGCTTTGAAATTAGCCTAAGGAGCTTGTCATGCTTACTGTGGACAGGCCACATGAATGCTTGCATTGGTAACTCACCCCACACATTGTAAGCTGAGTAGTCTCCATTTCCTGGCAGGGAGGGTTCCACAATCCTGTGTCCAGTGTCTCCACCATTGTCTGTGTACACCCAGTGGCCCCTCACAAATGTAGTCTGGCATGCCTCTTTCAAGGCACTCACTGTGCTCATAGCCAGGTTCTCTGTCTCACTGCAATAGCAACACAGTAAACAATAGTTCCCTGTCTCACTACACTGGCAACAGAACAGTAAACACAAGTTCGTTGTATTAATGCAACAACATGTATTAGTAAACAATAGTTCATCATCTAATCATGCTCACTTGCATAGCAGCAAGTAGTTAAAAATCATAAAATCTTTACCAATGCCCAAAACCAACTACAGCAATCCCAAAATATGGTAAAGGCAGTCTAAGTAAACTCAGGCTCAATATTATTCATTACACTGCTATATTGAGTCTAACAAACCCTTGCAGAAAGTCGTGTCAGCTAACCTGTAGGCCTATACCAGGCACACTACAGTACCCCTGTCAGCAAGGTCTCACCTCCCAGGCCTATACCCAGCACACTACAGTACCCCAGTCAGCAGGTCTCACCTCACAGGCGTATTACCCAGCACACTACAGTACCCCTGTCAGCAAGTCTCACCTCACAGGCCTATACCCAGCACACTACAGTACCCTAATCAGCAGGTCTTACCTCCGAGCTCAGGCCTCCACTGCGGGTCAGAAAATCGATAACCTAGGCCCCGGTTTAGTATCAACACCCCCTACTATATAATACATAAAGGTTCATCACAGAAATACAATGACATGATCGAAAACCGGACAATTACGCACATGTCAATGAATATATCGTATTTTAAAGGTCTCACAAGTATCAAAAGCTTTTGTCCATATCTCCGATGTATGTAGGAGGCATATACATGCGCTTTCCGTGGGGATGCATTTGATGGGTTTTATTAAATCGCCAAAGACCGAGTTGCTGTGCGGAAGTGTACAAAACTAGGTCACAAGCGCCAATCAAATTGGTTAATAAAATGACAACAAATGCACGTCTGAGATAATGAGAGGGAAACTCAAGCGTCTATCATCCAAGATGTCACTATCTGATGTTTTATCTTGGTAAGAATAATTTTAAAACAGTACAAATATTTTTAAAGAAACACATTCATTCAGAGTAATGTGTTAGCCAATCAGATCGCCGGAGGTAGTGAAGTCAAGCTGGCGAGCTAGTTTTGTATACTTCGGCACAGCAACTTGGTCTTTGGCGATTTAATAAAACCCATCAAATGCATCCCCACGGAAAGCATGTATATGCCTCCTACATACATCGGAGATATGGACAAAAGCTTTTGATACTTGTGAGACCTTTAAAATACAATACATTCATTGACATGACGTAATTGTCCGGTTTTCGATCATGTCACCGTGTTTCTGTGATGAACCTTTATGTATTTTATAGTACTCAGTAGTAGGGGTGTTGATACTAAACCAGGGCCTAGTTTATCGATTTTCTGACCCAGCACACTACGAGGGCCCAGTGCCTCCCAGGCTCTATACCCAGCACACACTCAGTACCCAGTCAGCAAGTCTCACCTCCCAGGCCTACCCAGCACACTACAGTACCCCAGTCAGCAAGTCTCACCTCCCAGGCCTATACCCAGCACACTACAGTACCCCAGCAAGTCTCACCCCCCAGTCAGCTCAGTCAGTCAGCTCTTACCTCCCAGGCCTATACCCAGCACACTACAGTACCAAGTCAGCAAGTCTCACCTCCCAGGCCTATACCCAGCACACTACAGTACCCCAGTCACTCAGTCAGCAGCTCTTATCTCCCAGGCCTATACCCAGCACACTACAGTACCACAGTCAGCAAGTCTCACCTCCCAGGCCTATACCCAGCACACTACAGTACCCCAGTCACTCAGTCAGCAACTCACCTCCCAGGCTTATACCCAGCACACTACAGTACCCAGTCAGCAGGTCTCACCTCCCAGGCCTATACCCAGCACACTACAGTACCCCAGTCAGCAAGTCTCACCTCCGAGGTCTATACCCAGCACACTACAGTACCCCAGTCAGCAAGTCTCACCTCCCAGGCCTATACCCAGCACACTACAGTACCCCAGTCAGCAGGTCTCACCTCCCAGGCCTATACCCAGCACACTACAGTACCCCAGTCAGCAAGTCTCACCTCCCAGGCCTATACCCAGCACACTACAGTACCCCAGTCAGCAGGTCTCACCTCCCAGGCCTATACCCAGCACACTACAGTACCCAAGTCAGCAGGTCTCACCTCCCAGGTCTATACCCAGCACACTACAGTACCCAGTCAGCAGGTCTCACCTCCCAGGCCTATACCCAGCACACTACAGTACCCCAGTCAGCAGGTCTCACCTTCCAGGTCTATACCCAGCACACTACAGTACCCCAGTCAGCAGGGTCTCACCTCCCAGGCCTATACCCAGCACACTACAGTACCCAGTCAGCAGGTCTCACCTCCCAGGTCTATACCCAGCACACTACAGTACCCCAGTCAGCAAGTCTCACCTCCCAGGTCTATACCCAGCACACTACAGTACCCCAGTCAGCAGGTCTCACCTCCGAGGTCTATACCCAGCACACTACAGTACCCAGTCAGCAGCAAGTCTCACCTCTGAGGTCTCTATACCCAGCACACTACAGTACCCCAGTCACTCTCAGCAGCAGTCTCACCTCCCAGGCCTATACCCAGCACACTACAGTACCCCAGTCAGCAAGTCTCACCTCCGAGGTCTATACCCAGCACACTACAGTACCCCAGTCAGCAAGTCTCACCTCACAGGCCTATACCCAACACAGGCCTATACCCAGCACACTACAGTACCCCAGTCAGCAGGTCTCACCTCCCAGGCCTATACCCAGCACACTACAGTACCCCAGTCAGCAGGTCTCACCTCCCAGGCCTATACCTATACCCAGCACACTACAGTACCCCAGTCAGCAGGTCTCACCTCCCAGGCCTATACCCAGCACACTACAGTACCCAGTCAGCAGGTCTCACCTCACAGGCCTATACCCAGCTCACTACAGTACCCCAGTCAGCAGGTCTCATCTCCCAGGCCTATACCCAGCACACTACAGTATCCCAGTCAGCAAGTCTCACCTCCCAGGCTTATACCCAGCACACTACAGTACCCCTGTCAGCAGGTCTCACCTCCCAGGCCTATACCCAGCACACTACAGTACCCCAGTCAGCAGGTCTCTCCTCCCAGGCCTATACCCAGCACACTACAGTACCCCAGTCAGCAAGTCTCACCTCCCAGGCCTATACCAGGCACACTACAGTACCCCTGTGTCAGCAGGTCTCACCTCCTGAGGTCTATACCCAGCACACTACAGTACCCCAGTCTGCACATCTCACCTCTGAGGCCTATACCCAGCACACTACAGTACCCAGTCAGCAGGTCTCACCTCCCAGGCCTATACCCAGCTCACTACAGTACCACAGTCATCAAGTCTCACCTCCGAGGCTGAATCTCCTTGACAGAGAAGATACACTGCACCAAGATGTCCACATGGAACCTGCGGTAGTTCTTTAAGCTCCTCACGTCAGTGGTGAGGCTGACATGTTTCTTCCCCATGGCGCTCTGTGCTGCGTCAACGTACCGCCTCAGCCTCGTCATCTTGTCCTGATGACGCAGAGAGTCCTTTTCCCCCTTTCCATTCTTCACCTTCCGCCTCTCTAAAACTTTCTGGTCTGAATAGAAAGTGGTCACTTGCAGCATACTGATTACACCTCTTCAATACCCAACACCCTTATCAATACCATATGAGCCTACACACTGTTTTCCTCAATCACCCATGAATATGAATATTGGAATAGATGAGTCTAAATTATTACCAGGGCATCTGGTGCCCTATTACCCATTCTCATGTGGGTACCCACTGTCTGATTGTTGCCTGTCTTAACAGAAAATATATATGTGCAGTTGACAGAAGCTTCGACTTTCTGTCAAACATGTAACAGTCGGAAGGAATGTATTCATTGTGAAGAATAAATATAAACATTTGCAACTTGATGAGTGAGTACAAAAGTGTCATTGTATAACAATATATCATATGATCCAAACAGGTCCAGATACATATGATCCATCAGATCCAAATTGTTCATCCCAGCCTTAGTCGCTACACATGAATCAAGGGGCGGTGTGGTGACCTTGTGGTTGGCTCATCACGCCAAAGACCCGGGTTTGAATCCCCACATGGGTACAACATGTGAAGCCCATTTCTGGTGTCCCCCGCCATGATGTAGCTGGAATACTGCTAAATGTGGCGTAAAACCAAACCAAACTCACTCACTCACACGTGAATGAAGCCACGATCCTTACCACGCTACTGGCAGTCAAGGGACAACTACTGATGGTGCAGGATACATGTGATCAATAACATGACAAAGCTGGTAGAAAACATCAGCTCAAAAACAGAAGACATCATTACCATCCTCAGTTTTTCTTTTTAACAGCTCGATGGAAGATTTCAGCAGCTCGATTTTCCTCTTGCACTCCTCGATTTCTGATCTCTGAAGATAATGTAACCACATTGATGTATCATGTTTTAAGTCCATGAAAACAAACAAAAAATCTCAAAAAACACTATTTGTACATTAAATTCCTGTACTTTTAATAAAATCCACCTAAAGAGCACATCCATGATCAAAGGAGCCAGTGAGTTGATACTTAAAGTTCACGTTATTTCAGTTAAAGATTCTGTCCACTTTCACCCACAGCATGTAGTTAGAAGTGCTAAACTTAATACATGTGATCTGACCAAACCTTTAAGGGTCAGTTTTCTAAATTCTAGGTTGAGCAACAATGAAAATTATTCTTTCACATCACATGGCAGAAAACTACTGAATGAAAGTCACAGATACTCAATAGAAGAATAACAATCACAAGTAATACCAACCTTCAAGTCTCTTTGATGTTTCTTGGCAACTCTTAGCTTTATTCTGAAATTCATAAACATGTGAAGATGACACATAATTTATAACATCAAAATTCTGATGAAATCAAACTTTCATCAAATTATGACAAAAACTTTGAAAACAAATGTTTCCATAACAAAGGATACTGAGGAAGACCTGATTTGCAAATCAAGCTGGTCAACATTATTGTAAAATAACCCTAGAAATTTGGAGAAACAATTACTTCAACTCGTGTTAGTCAGTATGACTGTGAGAAGGCTATGTCAAGGTATGAGAGTGGTGAGGTGAGGAGAAATTGGGTTTAACGTTGTGCTTGAGAATATTTCACTCATATGACGATGTGCATGCGTGTGTATGTGTATGTACGCCTGTTTGTACTAGCCCAGACTTAAGTTGGTTTTATAGTGCTAGCTCACTGAGATACCATGCCGTAGTGAAGCATGAATACCCCACTCAGACACATTATACAGACTCCAAGCCGACCAGTCCTTGTTGTACCCATTACTGCGGAGCACCAGGCAAGGACCAACAAGTACCATATTTTAACGTCTTTTGGTATGACGCTGTCTGGGATCGAACCCGCGACCTTCCACTCTCCGGGCGGACGCTCTAACCACTACACCATGGAGGCAGTCTGGTATGAGAGTGACAATCACCTTGTTACTAAGATTGCTTTGTACAACGGCACCCAGGCTTTTAACAGAAAAATCTTTCCTGAAGCATCCATATAAATTTATACCATAATTAGGTTCAGAACAGATATTTTGATACTGTGTATTGATTTCTCATGAGCAAGAGACAGTCTGTGCTAAGTTTATCATAACAGAGACAGAGATGACCCATTCGAACCAGTGCTGTAATGGTGTAAAGTTTACAGTATTTACCATTGTAATATAAAAAAGTAATGCACTAATTAACTGAGGATGAATGTTGCATCATAAGACAATCATAACAAATTTTATTAAATACTACCTAAATCTACACTATTGACACCAATGCTGATATTGGAATTGGGACCAGTAAAATTATGGGGGTGTTTGGTGATGATCAAAGTAATCTAAGTTTGTACAATGTTTTAGAGCAACATCAGAATTCCTGTAAACTCTCAACAGTACCCCAGTCAGCAACCTAAACAACCCTGCATGGTACAGAGGTTACTGTGGTTACAATCTTCACTAGTTTCTCATTCTAATTATGCATGTAGTTGTCCTTTGATTTGAGTTGTTTGTTGTTTAAAGCCTCACTCAGCAATATTCCAGCTATATGGCAGCAGTCTGTGAATAATTGAGTCTAGACCAGACAATCCAGTGATCAACATCATGGGCATTGCTCTGCACAGTTGGGATACGATAGCTTGTGTCAACCAAACCAGAGAGCCTGACCACCCGATCCCAATAGTCGCCTCTTACGACATGAGATGCTGAAGACCAATTCTAACACCTATTGAAGCATAAAACAATATGGATGACAACTTCTTGTGTTCTTACATGGAGACCAAGCTATTAACTTGATAACAGTGCAAGAATCGACACTGATATGCCGCCATATGTAATAAACAAGAAGTCATCCATTTTGTATGCTTCATAATTGACTCACCAACTTCTGGAATGACAATCAAACAATTATTTCTAACCCGTACGGTTTGCATCTAATGAACCACTGACAAACTGTGGCAAGTATCAAACACTGACAAATGCCTAAACAATTTAATATGAAGACTTTAGACCGTATGCAGACCTGTCATAAGTTTGAATCAGTTTTAGGAAAACATATAAAATGTTCAACTCTACTCAAAAAATATCAAGAGGTTGATCAAACACTTTTCAGCATGTTCAGGAAAGAAACTTTTGAATAATCATCCAATTTGTAATTTCATTTTTCATATGCGGTATTAACATGATTAAGTAATCTGTTGCATAATATCCCACATCTGTCAGTGTCAAGCATTCATAACTCTAACTGTCAGGTTGGATAAATTTTCATTTGATCTGTAACAGTCATGTTTACTTTTATAAAAAGATAATCAAACTTCCATCTTATTCATAGCTATATATCATATGTCCTCATTAACTTGAAGAAAGACTGACACAGTCATCGATTCTCATTATTATTCAACACAAAAACATCTTTAAACTTTTGAATTTATCACCGAAAAAGAATACAACTGCATAATCTGCCTTTACTTGAATGACCCAAGACAGTGACATCTCATTATCCATCCCTAAGCATGCATATTTATTGTGCCTATGTTTGAGAGAAATGATAGAATTTATGTGAAAGTGTCATTTCTAGACATTTATCATGTTATGTATGATGCATCATTACCATGACAGGTAGAAGTTCTGTCAGGTTCACTGCATATGCTGGAGCAATTTTATACAATAAAACTGACATTTAACTTCTACTGAGAGCGAGACATGTGGTTTTCACTCAGTACAGTGCAGACACTGGTTGTCTATAAATTAGGGCTGTAATGATGCATCGAACTATCGATGAATTGCAATTGTTGAGTCTCCGATAGTAATTGATTGATGGTAGAAACGAAAAACGTATGTGTGACTATCGATGGTTTAGGAATTGACTTCCATTGATAAATACGCAGCATAAATACAGGAAGTACCAGATTCGTTCACTTTGAGATTTTATTGTTTGGGTGCAGACTTGCAGTTTCATTGAGTTTATGTTTAGACTGTTTACTTGATCTGGGTTTCAAGCGACGTCTTGGTGTCTCACCCTCAAATGACTTCAAATGACACAATTCAAGGAGAAAAAAAACTATTGCAATAGTATTGCAAAAGTTGGTCGCAATAGACTGCAATAGTTGTTTTCCCCTCAATAGTCACCCCTACTATAAATGTTCATCAAACAGTTTTGACGGTTATCAACTGTGTGTTTTGATTCTTTGTATGTGGCACCATGTGATATAACTGACTGACTGAGTTTGGTTTTACGCCGCTTTTAGCAATATTCCAGCAACATCACGGCGGGGGACACCAGAAATGGGCTTCACACATTGTGCCCATGTGGGGATTCGAACCCGGGTCTTCCGCGTGACGAGCCAACGCTTTAACCATTAGGCTACCCCACCGCCCCCCATGTGATATAAACTAAAAATGACATGCAAAATATTTACTCATCTACATGGTGAAAATGTCTAGTCACAACAATAATATTTTAATAAGGATAATGTTGAATATGAACATAGAGATTTTTCTGGGTTACATCTTCTTTTTATTCTCGAGTACAACGTTTCAGGGCTTGTTCTGGCCCCATCATCAGGTAAACTGAACAGTAACTGTTAACTCTGGCCGTGACGTCACAATGCTTATGACGTCACAATGCTATGACGACGCAATACATGATGTCACCACAGTCACATTTTAGTTTATACACACAGCCTTGTGAAATGTGAAATGTGACTGTGGTGACATCTACATTGGTGAGACAGGCAGACCAGTAGCTACACGTGTGAAAGAGCACAAAACTTCAGTGGACAAATCAGATCTAAAATCTGCAGTTTCTGAACACATTATGAATAATCCCGATCATGAAATTGACTGGGAAACTGAAGTCCTCTCAAAAAACATCAGTGCCTGGCGTAAACGCAAGTTGATTGAAGCTATCTTCATCAAACGCACAAAACCAGCAATAAACAGGGACCAGGGTGTCTACCTCCCAAATGCATGGTACATAAAACAATAAGACAATACCCTACCCTTGTCACTGTTCCCATGTATAAAGCATAATTTCTATGTATACACTGCTATTACTTTACATTCTATACATTTATAAATACGTCTCTGTACATTTCTAATTCAATCAACAATTTTGTATAAGTATCTGCACAGTTCTAAATTGATCCATTAATTTTGCAGTAAATGACATCTTATATATTCATAATAACATGTATTCTATGAGCCATGTCATCTGTATCTATTGACCACCACATGTATTGCGTCGTCATAGCATTGTGACGTCATAAGCATTGTGACGTCACGGCCAGAGTTAACAGTTACTGTTCAGTTTACCTGATGATGGGGCCAGAACAAGCCCTGAAACGTTGTACTCGAGAATAAAAAGAAGATGTAACCCAGAAAAATCTCTATGTTCATCAAATATCATCTTCTAAAATGCCGATCAAGCATCTAATGTTGAATATGGTATTACATTTAGATTTGCAGACTGATGAGATTGAGAATTGCACGTGAACTAACATTTGCCAGAGGTTTAAAAGGTTAAAATGTTTATCCATCAAATGCAGTACTCAATGACATCTGCACATTGTAAACACATAATGTTTATCACTTTCCTTAATAGCATAAACATTATTAAAACTGTTATATCTGCAGCACTATCTCTACGTGAAATCCCACATTTGTGAGACAGACTTGACACCTCCCAGGAATGCCATGACACTGCACTTGAAAGCCATGACGTCATGACACAATGGATGACATTCACATGCTTCCAGATGATGGCTCTCTGGAATGCCATGACACTGCACTTGAAAGCCATGATGTCATGACACAATGGATGACATTCAAATTCCTTCCCTGGCATAATGTGGACAAAAGCCAACACAATCAGACAATGGCACCTTCACAGTCTGCCAGTAGCCTCATGGGAGTTGGAAGTCTACAGCCTTGGTATAGTGTTTCTAAAATTCATAATAATTTTATGACAGATATATATTGTATGGATCAGTCCTCACATTAATGTCATGGCTCCTTCCATTCATGCTTCACATCACAGTCTATCAACAGGGGTGGACACCAATGGCCACTTCTAACTAGTCCGCTCAGTCATTTCTCACATGTTGTTTATGCAACAAATTATACACAGCTTCGTTTTGGAAGAAACTACTTGTCATTCAGAATGACAACTAGTGAGTGAGTTTAGTTTTATGCCGCTTTTAGCAATATTCGAGCAATATCACGGCAGGGGACACCGGAAATGGGCTTCACACATTGCACACATGTGGGGAATCGAACCCGGGTCTTCGGTGTGACGAGCGCACGCTTTAACCACTAGACTACCCCGCCTCCGAATGACAAGTAGTCTCAGTCTTAAGGACTAGTGAATGTGTCTATCACTGATCAAACAGTTTATTTATTAGAAGGTTTGAAAAACCAAAGGTGAACCCACATCCTGGATATATACTACTCACACTTTACTATACTTAACATCATGTAAACCAAATCAGGTAACAATATTATCACTAGTGTTGGGAATTGGTTCAAATCTCACAATTGATGATTGGTTCAATACCAACAACCAATCATCGAAAATAAATTGGTTAGCGTCATTTTTTAGATTTTCCTATTCAGGTTGTAGTTGGAGATAAGTATAAAGAAAAAAACATTTGGTTCTCTGTTGTTGTTTTTAGAAACTGCACAAATTACATTTGCAGATTTCACACCCAGTTTAAAATGATTCAGTTCCAGTGTAACAGGGCAATGGGGTAGCCTAGTGGTTAAAGCACTCGTCGTCACGCCAAAGACCCGGGTTCGTTTCCCCACATGGGCACAATGTGTGAAGCCCATTTGTGGTGTCCCCGCCGTGATATTGCTGGAATATTGCTAATAACGGCGTGAAAACCATACTCACTCACTCACTCCAGTGTAACATTAACTTCCCAGATTCTTCAAGAAATATTCAGGCCCTGACAACGTCCTAGATATGTTCCATCATCAAGTATTTCAAACTCTATTACAGCGGTTCCAAAATCATTTGTGTTCGATTATGAGAAAATGTGATCGATTGCTTGCTTATTACTAATTATCACCATCCTAAATTTTCAAGAATATTAACGTCTACTTCATAAACAGCAACCCTGACCAATGTGTGAAGCCCATTTCTGGTGTCCCCCACCGTGATATTGCTGGAATATTGCTAAAAGCGGCGTAAAACCAAACTCAGTCACCCACTCCTTTATTCTCTGTTGAATTTAGCTGCATTCTGTTGTGAAAAATACCCTGGACCCATTCGTCACCCTGGTTGTGTTTTGGAAGCCTCTCATCACTAACTTACCCAACCATTTCTTTCATCACGATCCTCTGAAATTCATGCAAACATACAAAGGACAAGCAAAACTACTATGATGGTATATTCACAGACCAAACCAAAAATATGCATTAATTTTCCCCAATAAGTCATATACACATGGTATATACATTTTCTACCTTCATCATAGTTCATGCAGTGTTTGAAATTAAGACAGGTACTTGGGTGCACACGGTTTCCTGCCACATTATATGAGAGCAGGGAATCTTGAACTTTTAACATTGTGATTATCAAGATTATGACAAGGTTTCCTGATATTCATGCTTAAAAACAATGGAACAGAAATGTCTTTTGATTCAAAGTCAATCACAAAAATGGCGTGTGCTTTGGAACAAATTTGTGTGAACAAGATCACTTTCGATAATCTTCATATCCAGGGAATGTCATTTCACGAGAAGCAACTGTGAGCTAGACAATCATGAGCTGTTACAAGTTTAAAAGTAGTTCCCTTCAGTTTCATTGAGCTTGAAAATATTCTGTCAAGGTACTCAGTATTTTCACTGTTGACAAAGCTCAGTCGTTTAGCTGCTGGGCTAATAATCCAATGTGTGTGAGTTCACACCTGATAGAATCTCACAAAAACATGTTGCTTGTCCTAGTGACATTTGAGCTAAGGAAGAGAAAAACTGCAAGAGGCGATTTCAAATATTTTACCAACTTTTCATATGACAATCACCTAGCTATCTCATATGCAAATTCCAAAAAGAAAATGTCTTTATGACATTTTTTTAATGACAATAATGTCAGTAGATGGACAGATCTGAAACACTGATAAGTAAGATGTCATAACACACAGAAAGATGTCATAACACACAAATATAGTAATGACATATTCATCTTATCTCTATCACAATCACTCTTACTGTATCAGAAGTATTTTTCTGGCAGACTTTCAATCTTTGATCACTGAAATTGTATTTGCTATTTGTTCCTGTGAATTTGGATATTTTACAAAATGAAAAGCACACAGACACATCTTTATGTTGATCGTGGAAGAAATGTTTCATCATGTTTATTTGTGATGTTATAAATAGCCATGACACAACTGTTGTTAATATTTTTCAAATTGTTTTACTGTGATATACAACAGATGCCTACCTTTCTTGAAGTTCGCTGCACTCCTTCTTCTTAGTCCTCCACTTATCTTCTCTTGCATGGAAACTGTAAATTACAACCAAGTGTAAACAAAAACAACAGAGAACAAAGGCATCTGACATATCAAAACAAAACCCAAGCCAGCGTTACCTCTCTTGCAAATTCGACGATGAATGCACGAAACTGCCTTTGTTGACGCAACCTGAGCAGTAAAATGGTCTCCTAGATGTTGTACAGAGTGGACAGCGTTCAACAGCTACGGTCAGACTATCAGAACTTTCAAAAGATGTTGGTAACAAGAAATCAACAGGGGCTAGACTGCTTTCGCAACTGGAGGCAGCCATGACATTACGTCATGTGGGTTTGTTTACCACACGGAATTGTGGGATAGCCACCTATAAACAAAGAGTTACTTCCCTTTGATTATGCGCATTACACAAATGATGTGTTCTTCATAATAATATGTAAACGTTAATGAACCGGATTGGGCATACGAACAGATAGCTAATGTAACACACATTTTCATATTTTAAATAACACCCATCTTGACGCTGAACAGATCGAGGCCTTTTGCACATTTTTTATTTCAACATTTTATGTCAAGACCGTCCTTTTACTTTCCCTCCCTCTACTCTATTTTTGCAAGACCGATTTAGCCTTCAGTCGACACATAGTTTATATCATCAATAATAATTTACCTTAAAATGCTCACAAACAGAACATCCCATAAATGGAGCATTAATCTAAATTACTGTTCGGGGCGGTGGGGTAGCCTAATGGTATATATTATAGCGTCCGCTCGTCACTCTGAAGACCCGGGTTCGACTCCCCACATGGGTACAACGTGTGAAGCCCTTTTCTTGTGTTCTCCGCCGTGATATTGCTGGAACATTGCTATAAGCGATGTAAACCATACTCACACACTATTACTGTTCAAAGCAAACCACGTTAGATCTACAGCAACATTGTAGAGGTTCTACCGATTGTTCTAATTACATGTGAATTCAGCTAAGGGCACTCCTTGCGAAAATCGACTCAAATGACCAACCCACAAAAGTTCTCTCTCTCTCTCTCTCTCTCTCTCTCTCTCTCTCTCTCTCTCTCTCTCTCTCTCTCTCTCTCTCTCTCTCTCTCTCTCTCTCTCTCTCTCTCTCTCTCAATATATATATCTAACACCTATATTACACTGTATTTAGACACCACTCGACACCACTGCTTGGTGAACAGAGGCATATTTCATGACAAGTCATTAAGGAGACGTATGCAGGGTAGGACCGAAGCCTTTAAAATCCTCGAGTAACCCATCACATTATTCTCCCATACCAAAGCTGCTTATGCAACTTCGCCTGATTTGTGACCCATGCGCCTCAAACGAGACTTTGGTCATACAAAGTAATAAATATGTATGAGCCATGCATAAATTACGAGCAGTTTTTACACAACGTCGTTCCTGTATTAATTTAAAAGACCCTCTCGCTAACGTGCTCAGTCATCCATTTCATGTAACCTGGATCATTGAAATTACCCAATCTAAATAATACATCTCGGTCGCTTAGCAGGAAATATTTGAGTTAATGTCGATTTGACGAGGATCATAATCATAGCGAGTATGTGATCCCCACCCACGATCATGTGATCTTGGCCCCAGCAGAAGGAATACATGGGAGGAAATGTTGAAGTGGCGGAAGTCAAACCGAGAAACATAAATTGGTTTTAAAGGATGCCTCTAGTCCATTAACATGAATAATAAAATATAAATATGACACACTGGATAATCTAAGAGCATACAATGATAAATGCCATAGAGTTTGTAATTAGGTAAATGGCGTTTTGAAATATTTGAATCAAACTTGCAAAAACAATGCTAATCAGAAAGTGCTTAAATGTAACATATGTATGCTTGGGGTAACACTTTCTCGGTAAATCACCTAATCGCCAGCACACAAAGCCATCCATCTAACCCACTCAGCCACCGTACTTTCCACAAACAAGGGAGTTGGACAACTGGTAGTCTAGAATCACGGACTTTGTGTACCCCTGTGACAAGTGTAAATTGGCACTGCTCCCACGGCCGATCCCGAAAACTATGAAAACACAATGCAATTTTGAATCAAGTTTGCTTTGTAGTGGAGTTTCCCAAATTAAAGGTAGCCAGAGTGCTCTCATTCCAAGTGCTGCTTATTCCAAAATGTTTACGTCAACGGGTCGTCAGTGGCTGTTATCGCAAGTGAGTAAGTATAGTTTTACCCCGTTTTTAGCTCTGTTCCAGCAATATCATCGCAGGGAACATCAGAAAGGGGCTTCACACATTGTACCCATGTGGGGAATCGAATCCGGGTCTTCGGCATGATGAACGAACACTTTAACTAACCACTAGGTTAACATACTCACTCACTCACTCGAGCTTCAGTCACCTCGACCAGTGTTTTACGTATTCAACGTATGGACGAGCATTATCCGGTGACAACGATTTGTTAATCCTATCTAGGAGTGAGTGAGAGAGTGAGTAGGGTTTTACGCAGCTTTGGGGTTTTTTCGTTCCACAAAAATATCTTATTAAGGTGATCGTAAATCACATACATTAACATAGGTTTACGGTCGTCTTAGTGCTAAGATCGCTGTTTGGAACGAGGAATTGTCAAAACCATTGCTTGTCACATGGAAACTAGCCTCGTCCGTAATTTCAGCGCGAATAAAACGTGTACTCCCGAAAATAATAAGCGACGACCAAAAAGGCTTCATGAAAGGTAGATACATTGGCGAATGCACGAGATTGGTCAGTGACATTATGGTATATACAGACTATATGAATATACCAGGATTACTGATAATGATAGACTTTGAAAAAGCTTTCGATTCCGTGGAATGGTCTTTTGTTGAGAAATGTCTTAACTTCTTTAATTTTGGACCATCAATCAAACACTGGATTAAAACATTTTACAACAACATAAATTCTAGCGTTTCAATAAATGGTTTTGCATCAGACTTCTTCCACATTACTAGAGGCTGTAGACAAGGTGATCCTCTATCGCCATATCTATTTCTCATAGTCGCAGAAATCCTTGCTCACATGTTACGTCAAAATAACAAAATAAAAGGGATACAAATGTTTGACTTAGAATATTTGCTAACACAGTTCGCAGACGATACAACTATAATCTTAGACGGGTCTGAACGTTCTTTTCAAACAACATTAGAAGTGCTTAAACAATACGCATCCCTCTCTGGTCTTAAAATAAACATTGATAAAACTAAAGTATTGTGGATAGGTTCTAAACAATTCTCAAGTACACAGTATTGCAGAGACTATAATCTGGACTGGACGCAAAGACCTTTCAAACTGCTAGGTATCATATTTCAACATAATAAGGCAGAAATGGTGGAAAGAAACTATAAAGATAAACTAAAGAAAATGGATAGATTAATGAAACTTTGGTCACTTAGAGATCTCACACCATTCGGCAGAATAACTATCCTGAAAAGCCTAATATTGCCCACACTTAATCATCTATTTTCCTCACTACCAAACCCCAAAATGAATACAATTCAAATGATCCAGAAAAAGATCTTCGCATTTATTTGGAGAGGCAAACCAGACAAAATAAAAAGATCTCTGATAATCAGAAACTATAAAGAAGGCGGCTTGAAAGTTCCAGATATACTCGAAACTATAAAATCTCAAAAAGTATCATGGATAAGAAGGCTGTTTACAACAAATTCTAAATTCAACAATATCTTAAATAACATGGTAAAAAATACAAACCCAATAGAAATGGGCTCAAATTACTTGAAAACACACATCATCCCAAAACTTAAAAACCTTTTCTGGAAAGATGTTCTGGATGCTTGGGCTGATTTACAAGAACGGTATCCTTACACGAAATCTGACTTTGCAAACAGTATATTTGGGCAAATAACAATATAAAAAATGGAAACAAATCTATACTATATGAACACTACTTAAAAGCAAATGTAAAATTTATAAATGACGTACTAAAAGATGATGAATCCTTTCTGTCTTTCACTGAGTTTAAAGAGATGTATAGAGTAGAGACAAGTTTCTTAGAATATGCGGGATTAGTATCTTCAATAAAACAATATTCAAAGCAAGAAGCTACGCTATTGACAAAGCAAAGACATTTACCCTTTATTCCCCGAATGTAAAAATACTCTATGAAAATAAGAGAGGCTGCAATATTTTCTATACAACGCTACTAAACAAGGCTAAATCTATTCCAAGTTTAGGATATCAATGTAAATGGGAAAACGACCTTCATCACAGTTTTCCACCTGACTTATGGAATACCTATCACTTTATACCATTCAGAGCTGTTCATAACACTAATGAAAGATGATTTCAATATCGTATTGTCCACAGAATTCTCACAACCAATAAAGACTTATACAACTATAATATATTAGAATCACCACTATGTACATTTTGCAAGGCTGAAAAAGAAACAATTGTTCATTTGATGTTTGAATGCAGATACGTAAATAGGCTGTGGCAAGACCTTTTAAATTGGATTGAAGATAAAACATATACTATAAACCTGGATCCGAAAACAATCCTTTTGGGCTTTCATGAAAAACGTAACGATGTTCTTGAACTTGATATTTATCATAACAAAGGAATATAAACTCTGTCAAAAAAGAAACGCAACCCCTGTATTTTAGAGATTTTGATCTGAAGTTTTAGGACGACACGGCATTTTATTATTTAAGACAGAAGTCTGAAATTTGGCAGAATAATAACCCAGATGGGCATGTTTAAAATTGTCATTTCAAAAGTCATCTCACAGACACCAGTTTGTCACCAGGGGGCGTCTTTCTCAGTATCTCGTATGAGCACCACGCGCTGCAATCACTGCACGGCATCTCCTTGGACAAGAACGGATAAGACGCCGGATTCTTTCCTGGGAATGGCTCTCCACTCCTCCTGCAGTGCAACGGCGAGCTGTTGCAGCGTCTGTGGCGGCGGCTGACGTTGACGTACGCGTCGATCCAGAGTATCCCACAGGTGTTCAATAGGGTTGAGGTCTGGTGATTTAGAGGGTCATGGCAAGACACTGACGTTGGAATTCTGCAGAAAGTTCATTGTTGCACGTGCAGTATGAGGCCAGGCGTTGTCCCGTTGAAAATCTGTGTCTGTTGGTCAATAATCGGGAGAAGGTGAAGCTCTAACACGTGGTTGATGTAACGTTGGGCTGTCAGGTTCCCTGGAACGATCACCAAGTCTGATTTCTGGTTGTATGAGATGGTTCCCCAAACCATGACGCTTTCTCCGCCAAATCTGTCCACCTGTCGGACGCAGATGGGCGCAAAACGTTTATGACGTCTCCTATACAGACGCTGTCTTCCGTCGTGACGTTGCAAAAGAAAACGTGATTCATCAGAAAACCAGATTCGCCTCCAGTTTTGTAAAGTCCGTATCCTTACGTTGTTGCAACACCTGAGTCGTCGGCGTCGATGTAGGGGCGTAGTACAGGTCCAACAACTGGTCTACAGGCACGTAAACCCGCTTCTTTCAGACGGTTCCTAATCGTTTGAGCTGACACTCTCCTCAAACCTGGTATTTGTGTGGCAGTCACGGTTGGTAGGGCATGCCGATTACGCAGGTGATGGACCCGGATGTACCGATCTTGAAGGGGGGTCGTGATTCTTGGCCTTCCACTTCTCGGGCGATCGTTGGTCAAATTGAAGTTGTTGTAGCTGCTCCAAAGTCGGGATATCGTTGTTTTGTGAACATTTAGGTGCCGTGCAACAGTTCAAAACTTTCTACGGCTTGAACACGACCAATGGCGATATTTCGGTCGGCAGCACTCAATCGTGGCATTTTAACACAGCTTTTCGGCGACAAATGAATGAATATAATACGGAAGCACATGGGCTTTTATACACCCCACATTAACTGCCATTTCATGATTTGCATGTGTTTTTTTGTGCGAAGTCACCATGAGGTCATTTCATGCGTTGTGACGGAATAAGCAATAAAATACACTTATGCGTACAAATGCAGTTGTTTGGATGGTAATCTTCATTAATTACGTGTATCATTTCAATACATTCGAATAAAATTTTAGTTTGGAAGCAATAACTTCATTCAAACGAATTTTTCATATCTGAGGACAGGGGTTGCGTTTCTTTTTTGACAGAGTTTATATATCCAGAAAACTAGCAAATATACGTCCAACCCTTGAAAGTCTCAAAGCCAAATTAAACCACAGTTACAATCTCCACAAATATAATGCATACTCTGTATGCAAATATAGCAAGTTCACGACTTTCTGGTCATCATGCCACAACTTATTTACATAACCTACTCGATCTCACTTATGCTTGTTACTTATTGTGCTGTGTATTTGAAATAATGTTGTGTATGAATGATAAAACTGTACCAATGGGTAAAAAAGAAATAAAGTGAAAAAAACCAAAAAAAACACAAAAAAAACAAAACATGGAAACCTCAGGCTCGGTTACCCTCACGTGTGAAGTCCATTAAAGTTGAATACGGCGTAAATAGAGAATACTACACGAGGTCTTATACATACGAATTATACGAAACGAGTGTCCTTCCAATGGTATCTGACCCACGCTTTCGCTCGGTCAGATAACATAGGAAGGTCACGAATTTCGTATAATTCGTATGTAATGAGACCGAGTGATTTTATTTATTACCCACGTCTTACATGCATTAAATTGACAAAATAGCGTATTTTTGTTATGTTTTTGGTTTCAAACCGAAACCGGTTTCATAAAGAGGTTGCGGAAGAGTTTTGTACTATAGTACAATATTTGCATGACGTCACACTGTAATGACGTCACTGCCTTGGTAACCGACGTCACGATGCATGTCAGTTGTCATCGCCTCGTACAGCCTTCTACAGTAAACTACTCTGTAGCACCTCGTTTCTTGGTTTCCAGTTGCTTCATTCGGCTAACATCACTGGTGGAAAAATTGCGTTTATGTTTTTCGACGGATATATTGTCTCAGTTCACGGCAACGTTCGCAATGTTTACATTCCCACAATGCATTTAAGTTGTAGAATGAATGAATTCACGTGTTTGTTATGAATGAAAAAATAGTTACGTCAGAATGTGACCTAATTGAGAGGTCATAGGTTATCCAATCAAATCGTTAGAATCTCAGGTCAAGTCGTTACGACACAGATCAACGCCATACGACACTCGTGTGACGTACGAGATTAGTATGCAACTACCCATACGTTGACCTCGTGGGAATTAAACAGTATATATCCACTCCTCAGTTCAGCGGGAACTGTTTTAGGACAGATGTACAAGTACATTTTCCTCCAGGGCAATTTCCTTTCATTGTTCTACACTAAAGAAGTCTTGATCGATGTCTGAAGATCACGTGAAACTGAACCATTAATTTAAATCTGTTATTAAGCTGATGTAATCGGTTATGGAAAAATAATGCTTGGGGGATTATGGATGAGGTCTGGCGACGTACGTGATGATGATGATTATGATGATGATGAAGAAGAAGCAAAGCGTAGTTAACTACGTGACAATATGGACTTAAATGTTACAGCGTCTCTTTCGCTACATTTAATTTTAACGGTTGTAAGATGACTGATCTAATTTGAAGAAAATATGACTAAGTGCATTTCTTGTGAGATATCTCCCCGACCGCGTCATACCAAAAGACGTTAAAATATGGTACTTGTTGGTCCCTGCCTGGCGCTCGGCATTAATGGGTACAACAAGGACTGGTCGGCTCGGAGTCAGTATAATGTGTCTGAGTGGGGTATTCATGCTTCACTGCGGCATGGTATCTCAGTGGGCTAGCACTATAAAACCAGCTTCAGTCTGGGCTAGTACAAGCAGCCGCACATACACATACACACGCATGCACGTCGTCATATGAGCGAAATATTCTCAAGCACGACGTAAAACCCAATTTCACCTCACCTCTTGTGAGATATTGTAAAGTAAGTCTTATTCGGTTAGCTCGATACATCATTTAAAGGGGGTTATGCTCCACAATCAGTAACCCAGTCACCAAGGCTGACCACTCAATTTTCATTTAGACTTGAAGAAATATGATGTATCGTCATCATGCTTGGGCAGATCCGGTAGACCCCCAGTAGATATGCTTGTAAGCGAAGGCCCCGTGATGTCGCTGATCTTGACTCGACACGTTACTTGATACCGCAGCGACGTTGCAGACTGTAGTTGTGGTGTTGAACAGGTTTTACTCACTCATCCATTAGGATATCATATTTCACTATTTACAAGCCGCCATAATCTATCTGGAACATCCCATTTGCGTAGATCGATGCTCTTGCTGTTGATCACTGGATTGTCTGGTCTGGTCAAGACACGATTACTTACGACTACGATGGGATACGACTACATGTGTCAACCAAGTCTGAGCCTGACCACCCGATCCCGTTATTCGCCTCTGAGCATGAGTTGCTGAAGACCCGGATCTTCACGGGTTGGCGAATATAGGGATTTGGATGATGCTTGTAGCGTTGATTTGTTTGATTGTGGAACTTGTAAAATGTGGCTGCTACGGTTTGATTTCATTGTATTTGAATTGCCCTTTAGGTGGGTGAGCTCTACACACACAGGCATGCGCATGTATTTAACAACAAATCAGCATTCGCTTTGTTTACCTTGGTGTATAACTTGTTTGAGTGGCATTTAGAAGTTGGTGTGATGAACAACGAGGAGAGTTCTATGGATATACAACTTCTTTAATAAAATATGAGCGACGTTTCGGTGTAGCTACTAACGGCGTTGACAACGGTGTTAGTAGCTACACCGAAACGTCGCTCATATTATATTAAAGAAGTTGTATATCCATAGAACTCTCCTCGTTGTACCTTGGTGTATGTTCGTATGTTCGAGTGAGAGACTATATCATATCTGTATGAACTGACCTTTAATCTACTCGTAGCCGGCGTAGATAAAGACAGGGAGAAACATCACGAACACAGGCACAGACAACGCCAGGCTGATTCTCACTAGAACTGTACATGTAGGTCGGCATTGCTTACCACACCTCAAAGCTTTGATATGGGCATTCAGGACAATTTTTGCACACGACTGAATGACACTAACATGGCGTGGCGTGCGTGCGTGCGTGCGGGATGTGTGTATGTGCGTGCATGCGTGCGTTGTGTTGCTTGTTTGACTTGTGTGAGTTCTGTTTAAATTCACTTTGAACAGTAGTGCAGCTTATTGTAGGAAGAAATCGCGACTTGAAGATATTTACAACGTAATGTTAAACCCATGAACACTGGCTGTATCAGAAATATAGTGGGGCGACAGAGAGATTTGAACTCACAAGATGGGTGCCCCGGCACAGCGTATTGCGACGCTTTAAATAGACAACTGCTACCCCCTCATCCTCTACCCCCACCCCCCTACTCCCAACACACATACACAACGCCACCACTACTATTTCTTACCAAAACATCATCTTTGTATGATTGTAAACAGTTTAAGCGCCTAAACGCGGCGATTTTGACTTTACCCCTTGTTTTAGAAGCGTTTGAAGAAATATTCGCCAAAACGTCACCAAGAAAACATGCAAAGCAAAATGAACGTGTAAGTAAGCGGAAAAGCATGCGGTATTAATCACTGTAAAAAGGTAAACGATGTGTTCAATTTTGTCATTCGTTTTTTGCCTGGAAAAGAGGAAATTATAATCATGCCGCTGCCAGGCGAAACATCGCCATAGGTCGTCTTGAAGCTGGGGAGTCGCAGTCTGCAGTTTCCCGACATTTCAACTGTCATCAGAGCACCGCCTCAAACACTTCTACAACTGGCCGTCGCATTACTGGAAGAGTGGGGAAGAATTCCGCAAGAGCGACCTCGATCCAGTCTGTGCCGAGACGGTGACGAGCAGTAATTGCTGCTATGCAATTGTGGCCATACAAAGTATATACTGACTTTCACTCAAAGTGCACTTGTGGACTCAAGTAAGCAGAAACACAACAATACAGGATGATGTTGTGTTGGCGAACTCTTTGTCTATAGACGTGTGAATTAACACCCTTTTACCATTGCAATTACAAGACAAAATTGCTGTTAAACTAGCGCAAGAAATTCTTCTAAGAATGGCTTATGCGTTTCTTTCTTTTGAAGAGTGTACATATGCTTGTCCCTGAATTTAAAACTGTAAATGAAACATAAATTTTACTCGATATGTCGTGCTGCTTAAGTTTGCAAATAATCGATCTAAATGCGTGAAATTGATGTTTATTTTGTAAACAGGGTTTAGTGTTTCATGGGAGAAAAAGTTACTGACGTATTGTCCTGAAACTATAGTTTAATGTTAAATGAAGCACAGTTATGTTTAAAGAAACCTTTGTGACTATACGAAACTAAATCAGGAAACATTACTAATCATTACCACTTGGAGGAAACATTACGATACCTAGTGGTTTGTTTATAACATAGCCGAAAGACTGTTTCCAATGTTCTTTTTTGCAAATGTTATTGATGTACAGAAAAAAATGCTAGAGAAACACACGTTACGTAGCAACCGCCATTGCTGATTTAACAGTCATGCAGTTCGAGCCGTGACACTGGAGAAAAGACTTCTGAAGGTCATGACTGATTTTACTGAAGATACTCTCACATTTCTGGATGTTGGCACAGGTATTTTTTAATACATGAAATTGATATTTGTTGTACGATTTTTATGTCCTAACATTTAATAATATAGATGCTTTTGAAATTACAGATAATACTTGAAGAACAAACTGATTCACTTTTTCGTTTACGACCTTGTAATTACAGAACAAACGACATGTTGGAACGTATGTGTCACGTTCCTTCCTCTGATGAAAAAAAAGAGAAAATTGAATGTTGAAACAAGGCGAAATGTTTTGTTGATTTTGTTGACACAGTTGATCCAAATTTGCAACAATTTTCAACAAGAAATAGTTTAAATGCAATCGCGGTTTTGTTGTAGTGTGGTTGGTAAAATAGTTCGTCGGTTTTATCTTTTGGTAACAACAACGAAGAAAAAGTACGTTGAGGTTTTGGTTTTGGCTTTGGGGTTGGCTTTTCGAGAAATTGTCACTCTGTTACTTCAAAAGATATAGAGACGAATGTATATTTGAATATTGTGTGTTGTTGTGTGGACTGGCGAGTGAGTGAGTGGCTAGGTGGGTGTGTGAGAGGTCGGTGTGATGTGTGGACTGGATAGTGAGTGAGTGGCAGGGTGAGTGTGTGTGAGAGGTCGGTGTGATGTGTGGACCGGCGAGTGAGTGAGTGAGTGGCTGTGTGTGTGTGTGTGTGAGAGAGGTCGGTGTGATGTGTGGACCGGCGAGTGAGTGAGTGGCTAGGTGTGTGTGTATGTGTGTGAGGTCGGTGTGATGTGTGGACTGGCGAGTGAGTGAGTGAGTAGCTGGGTGTGTGTGTGAGAGGTCGGTGTGATGTGTGGACTGGCGAGTGAGTGGCTAGGTGTGTGTGTGTGTGTGAGGTCGGTGTGATGTGTGTACTGCCGAGTGAGTGAGTGGCTGGGTGGGTGTGTGAGAGGTCGGTGTGTTGTGTGGACCGGCGAGTGAGTGAGTGGCTGTGTGTGTGTGTGAGAGAGAGAGAGATAGAGGTCGGTGTGATGTGTATACCGGCGAGTGAGTGAGTGGCTAGGTGTGTGTGTGAGAGATCCGTGTGATTTGTGGACTGGATAGTGAGTGAGTGGCAGGGTGAGTGTGTGTGAGAGGTCGGTGTGATGTGTGGACCGGCGAGTGAGTGAGTGAGTGGCTGGGTGAGTGTGTGTGAGAGGTCGATGTGTCGTGTGGACTGGTGAGTGAGTGAGTCAGTGACTGCATGGGCGAGCGTCTGAGATGACGGTGTGTTGTGGGGACTGGCGAGTTAGTGAGTGGCTGGGTGGGTTTGTGAGTTGTTGAGTGAGTAAGATGTGGAGTAGGTCCTTGAACAAACAAGTAGATATACTCTGTTGATGTACTCACGTCCATATATGTTACCTTCAGCTGTGTCGACCAGGCGAAACAAATTATCAACTTTTTAAATCTTGTGTCAAGGTCATAAGAAGCAGCACTAGATATCAAACCAGACGTTAACAACCAAGTAGGTTGTCATGTTATACAAGAGGCTCATTCAGACAATCTGAAGTTATTAGTCTTGATTACAAACACCCCTACTTATGTAACATATGAGCATTGCCTACCGTCACAACATGCTGACTAAGTGAATTATGTAATACAAATAACGAAGTATTCATTGTTTTGGGTTGGCTTAGGGTGGATTCGCTCCATGTAACGCACCCCACCCCCCTCCTACCCCCAAACACACACTCCATTTTGTAAAGAAACCATTGACCTCCCCCAGGTACATCATTAGAACAAATGTATAGTCTCGGCAAAAGTGAACGTAGATTTCAAAATTTCATATCTGAAACCTAGCACCTGATTTGTCTCAGGACCTATAAGACCTTATGCTTGTTTGTTTGTTGTTTCATGCCTCACCCAGCAGTATTCTAGCTATATGGCGGCACAAGTCCTTAAGTGAGGCTGGTCAGTTAAGGTCACACGACGGACCATCTTTGGTTACCTTGCAGATACATAGCGTTGGTTCCTCACGCCGAAGGCCCGGGTACTGTATAAAGTCCGTTCTTGGTATATATATCCCTCTCCGGTGTAAAATTAAATGCAACAACACTGAAACATAGCTTCAGTAACCTCAATTTGGCGTAGGAAATGACGATAACCATTATTGCTAAGAATTTTAATGAATATTGAACATGTGGCAGGTATAATCAAGGTCCTGAAGCTCGTTGTTGCTCTGTGTTGATTACTTTTTCCTTTTCATATCTAACATCAGCACAATTAGACAGATAAGGTCACAATGATATGGCAAAACTGTACTCTTCATACCTGGTGGTGACCTCAACAAGATCCTCATGTGTCACTCATGTGTCACACGTGCTTATATCCATCACATTCCACCGACGCTATTTTATCCACCTCCTGCTAACACGATCACAATGAGATTGTTGGGTTGATCACCGTTTAAAACAGCATTAAGTTATCTCAAGTTTAACACAGGAAGAACGCTAGTCTGTCTCACAGTACAAGAACCAACTTATTTTCCCTAATGCCTAGCCCTCCCTGCAATGCTAAAGCCCTAAATAAAGCAAGTCTAGATTTACCCAGGTTCAGCCTGAATCTCCCAACTCACTGGAGCTCCTTTTCAATTTAAATGGGTTTATTTGTTACTATCAAAATTATACATTTTCAGTGACTAAGCGTTAGTCTAGATGAACGTTTAAAGGGAAGAATGTGGCTCAGCTGCACTGGTTTAGTACACCAGCGGATACGGATTGTCAGCTTAACCAAGGAAGAAAACCCCAAAGAGATGGAGGTCATTGTGTTTTACTGCTAAGGTGAAACCAGCGATTACGGATTGACAGTTATCCTTGGAAGGAAACCCATAAGGATGGCGGTAGTTGATCTTTACTGTATAAAGTGAAACCATCGAATACGGATTGTCAGCTTAACCAAGGAAAGAAAACAAACGTGATGGAGATGCTGAGTTTAACCGATAAGGTTAATCCAGCGAATACTGATTGACAGTTTATCCTAAGATGAAAACCCCATAAGATGGCGGTTGTAACTTTAACTGCTAGGGTGAAACCAGAGATTACGGATTGACAGTTTATCCTTAGATGAAAACCCAGTAAGATGGCGGTTGTAACTTTAACTGCTAGGGTGAAACCAGAGATTACGGATTGACAGTTTATCCTTGGAAGGAAACCCATAAGGATGGCGGTAGTTGATCTTTACTGTATAAAGTGAAACCATCGAATACGGATTGTCAGCTTAACCAAGGAAGAAAACCCAAAGAGATGGAGGTCATTGTGTTTTACTGCTAAGGTGAAACCAGCGATTACGGATTGACAGTTATCCTTGGAAGGAAACCCATAAGGATGGCGGTAGTTGATCTTTACTGTATAAAGTGAAACCATCGAATACGGATTGTCAGCTTAACCAAGGAAGAAAACCCAAAGAGATGGAGGTCATTGTGTTTTACTGCTAAGGTGAAACCAGCGATTACGGATTGACAGTTATCCTTGGAAGGAAACCCATAAGGATGGCGGTAGTTGATCTTTACTGTATAAAGTGAAACCATCGAATACGGATTGTCAGCTTAACCAAGGAAAGAAAACAAACGTGATGGAGATGCTGAGTTTAACCGATAAGGTTAATCCAGCGAATACTGATTGACAGTTTATCCTAAGATGAAAACCCCATAAGATGGCGGTTGTAACTTTAACTGCTAGGGTGAAACCAGAGATTACGGATTGACAGTTTATCCTTAGATGAAAACCCAGTAAGATGGCGGTTGTAACTTTAACTGCTAGGGTGAAACCAGAGATTACGGATTGACAGTTTATCAAGATGAAAAGCCAAAGAGATGGTTGTTAGCTATATTGCTATGGTGAAACCAGCGATTACGGATTGTCAACTTTTCCCAGGAAGAAAACCGAAAGTTGTGTGGAGAAGATATTCTAATGGCTAACCTTGGACCATCATCGGGCCAATCTCGAATGGGTTAACTGATAACGAATGTCACTTTGCATATCAAAGTGTACCTCAGTCCAATAATATGTAGCAAGTTTCTTTTTTGTGTATTCAATAAAAGACACAACAGGACATGCAATGTGAGTCATTTAATTCACTTCAAACAAACAACAACGTACATGATCTTGTAACACAGTCATTGTCCAGCACGGTTGTCAGTGAGCCAGTTGAAACAGATATACGGACATGCTATTTTAAAAATATACATTTTCAAATTTCGACACCCATTACAACAACCACTAAAATACAATCTTTCGAGTGCATCCTGAATTGCTTTCACTATAAGGCAGATGTTAGCGACGAGGCGCAAGAAGTCTATATCACAATTCATTAAACCACTGTTGAACAAGTTTGTAAAACTTGATGTCACATATCATGTTCAGCTTAAAAAACGTCCGAGTAAAAAAAGGGTATGCCAGGAAACAATGTAGTTACTTTTTCAGGATGGTTGACTAGCACGCGTTTGCTGTCATGATAAGGCATAACGTTTTAAAACAATACAAAAGGAATATGCTAAACTAGTGCAACTGGTGTTGCATCCTGCAGGATGTAAAGTTTGCCTAGAGGCAGTAACCATTTCAGGTTATCCTTTTTGATTCGGATGCATGGTGAAGTACGGGGAAATTGTGTGATGAAAATAATTACGTGTTCGGTATAATTCTAAGAAGATAATTCATTTTCCATTCGTAGAAAAATCGTTTGTCATTTGTTTAGAAAAATCAGGCATGTACGAACAGTCATTTTGGATGAATAGGTGTTGATTTTATGAGAAATCATTTCGGACTGTCAGAAACTGTACATGTGGAAAATCACTTCGGATGATGAATTTGTACGTAATCGCAAAGGATGACTTGTGGGCAATTGTATCAGATGTTAGGGGGCGTAATGCGTGAGCAGTTGTCCAAGGTAAGTGAGAACTGTCCTTATGGACACTCACTGCTCATGGTTAGCACTTAACTTGTGAATTATCCCTTGTCAGGAAATGAAATCATCACTTCGGATGGTAAGCACTATAATTGTGGTCAGTCACGTCGGATAGTAAGCACTGATGTTGTGGCGAGTCACTTAGAAAGGTAAGTACTAAACACGGGATCACTTCGGAAGGTTAGCACTGAACTTTCCAACAGAATTGAACTTATGGACAATCGCTTCGGTTGGTCTTGTATTAATGTTGAAGCAAGTGTCCAGGCAGAATGCAAATTGCAGCAGACGCTGGAAGGGACGAAACTTAAATTTTGTTTTAAGCCACGCCCTCCTGAATCCCCGGTTGGCTGCATGGTCCGACGTCTCCGTCGGCAACCCCATCTGGATGGCATTCTTGCTTTCTAAGGGCTAAGCACGGGACATCCGGTCGTCCGACATGTTTGCTGGCTGTCTCGAATCTCCAAGTAACACACTGATCTAAACAAGGAGAACGTTAAGTTAGAGAGTGGAGAAACATATTCCAAACATTGTCATTTGAAAATTATATTTTGGTGAGGCCATTACAAATATTTATATCCCTCATACGATCAGGCCGCAATTAGTAATGAAAAGGTCTTTTCCCATTTTTCGAGCTTAATCCTCTTAATCCTTTGCTTAGATAAAAACAACAACTGATTTCTGATATCGATATTGTCAATGTATGTATAATCGTTAATACTCTGTTTAAGTTAATTTTGAATCACAATCAAACAGTTCCAAAGAAGGGCCTTATAGTTGCCCCATCAACAATTTGAATAGGCGACGTAGACTCTATAAAAACTCCCGTTAGGTCATACCTCTGATGACGAATGCATTTGGTTTGTGGCTTTCATGTCTGCATTATTGATGTAGTTCAAATAGGAATCTAGCAGGTTTTGCATTATCTTTTGTTGTACATCAGTTATGGCTGCTGGGTCCATGAATTCGGGGATTTGCTTCCAGTATTTCATTAAGAGATAAGGTGAGATAGAATCAAACACCTGTGTGTTCCATACACCTGCCACAGAGGATGGTACTGCAGACTTATATGTGTCTTTGGAAACATTACCAGGCTGTTGTGGTGGCCCTTGACACAAACATAGTCCTGTGACTTGAATACATTTACAAGTACACTCCACATCAGACTCCGAATCGGAATCAGTTGACATACTATAGTTTTTAGCCCTCCTTGACCACTCTGATATTGTCTTATTGTCATATGCTCTATCGTAAAGAACCTCAAACGCTTTGCTAATTTCCGAGAAGGACTGGTTCTCCTCGTGTTGTTCGTAAACATCCCGAGTCTTTACAGCGTTTGGCAGCGAGGCAGAAGTTACGTCGCCTTTCAAAGGAACCTTTCTATGATTTGAGGTGCCACTGTCCTTGGATGTCCCTTTGTTTCTAGTCTTGTGTTTGTTCCAACACTTGCAGCTGCAATCTTGACCATAAAGAGAAAGTGCGCGAGTGTTTGTGGGGTGCTGTTGGGACCTTGGAATCGAGGGGACGTCTGCTGAATTGTCCACTGTTGCACTACCTGTGGAATATTCGTTTGATGGAGGCTGAGTCACAGAGTATGTTTCATCTTCTGTAGTCTGGGACGGTAAATAATTCCTTATCTCCTGACCACAAGAAGATGTCATTGGCGATGTGACGGTGCTATTATTACCCTCAAAATCCTGTTCAAAAACACGCTGATTCCCCGTGGAATGATATTGTTTTCCTTGCTGCCAAGATGACGGAGAATTGCTTGTGGTCTTACGAAACTTCTCAAACATAGCGTGTGTAAAGCTTCCACTATAAACATCATAGTTGTGACCAACTTCCGGTTTTCGTCGTTTACCCCCGTTATCTTCCATGCTGCTGTTGCTTTTGCGACGAAAGCTGAGCGGGGTGGATGGCCTCTCGAAGTCTTCCAAAAGTTTTAACATTGAATCGATTTCATCACTGGACATGGAGTAAAGTGCTGACGGGTCTGTCACTGAAGCTTCATAACCAGTAGAAGTTGTCGATGGACTGCCCTGACCGGGACATTTAGATTCCGCTGGGAAAGCGGAGGCTCCTTCCAATTTGTAGTCACCCTGTGCATCGTCCGGCTCGGTTTGAAACGGATGTTTATAATCTTCTTCCCCATCTTCATATGTACTGTATTCAGATGTACTTGTAATAGTTGAAGATGTCTGAGGTGGAATGTAGAGGGAGCTTAAGGATTTAAGTGACAGCTTGTCCCTTGGCAAGCTTGTGATCATCTGTTGCAGTGTGTATTTTGTCCTCAAGACATCAGAACCATTCATCCCTGTGGGAGTGGGTTTCGGACGGGTTCCTGGTTCATCAACAGCCGAATCTTCGTTTGTGGGCAAAGTGTAGTTGGGAGGAGATGCTGAAGCAGGAGGATTTGGTCGGACCTTTATCTCCAGCATCTCAATCTCGTCACTAGAAGCACTTTCATTTGAGTGTAAAAATAGGATCTCCTCAGTTTCGCCTATACTTGTTGGGTATCCAATAGGGGGACTTGTTCCTTCTACTCTGCAGCAGTCCAGGTCCTTCTTTTTAGGTCTACCCATCTTAATAGCTGTAATACAAATGAAAGGAATTATAAACTAAGGTTTATGGTAGTAGCCTCATAAGAGATAAGGTGAGATAGAATCAAACACCTGTGTGTTCCATACGCCTGCCGCAGAGGATGGTATGGCGGAGTTAAATGTGTCTTTGGAAACATTACCAGGCTGTTGTGGCGGCCCTTGACATAAACATAGTTCTGTGACTTGAATACATTTACAAGTACACTCCACATCAGACTCCGAATCGGAATCCGTTGACATACTATAGTTTTAGCCCTCCTTGACCACTCTGATATTGTCTTTTGTCATATGCTCTATCGTATAGAACCTCAAACGCTTTGCTAATTTCGAGAAGGATTGGTTCTCCTCGTGTTGTTCGTAAACATCCCGAGTCTTTACAGTGTTTGGCAGGGAGGCAAGTTGAGACACAACGGATAGTTAATCTCTGACGTGATTGATGACAATTGACAGATTCCTTCCGGACAAGATATGTTGAGTTATAACCCACAGTGATCAAGGTGGTTCCACCACCAAGGTAATTCTGCTTACCGTCACGTGACATTCCAACGCTGAGGCACTTCCGGTACCGGCATGACCTGCATGTGTTTCGGCTTCGAGGATTTATGACACATGAGTTGTCACCCTTGCATTGATAGGTTCTATTCTCCACAAGACCGCGTCGAAAGAATTTCTGAAATATCATGTCATATCAGATCTATATCGGTTTCATGGATTGGGTTCATTTTAATATACCAGCACAGTGAACACCATACACTGTAGTGCGCACAATAGAAATATGCATGATATACTAACAAGCTCAAGCGCATTAAACATGGAGCCAGACAGCTGTGGAGTTCACGCAGTTGGATTGAAATAAACTAACATAAACTAACTGGCATAAACTAATATCAGAGATATTCTGTAGGTAAGGTTATTGGTGCGAAACGTCAGCTTTATACAGTAGATACATATTGACAGAAATGACTGGACACAAGTAAACAATAGCACTTTATCCACATCCCCATTTACTTCTCCATAGCCTTCTCTTAGATCTTTTCTTCCTATTTAACTACAACTGTTTGTGATCTCCTGTCTACATTGTACATAGACCTACCCCTTTTGTAGCGCTTTGAGCGAGCATTGAATGCACGGATACAGGTGCAGTTATAAACACCCACTATTATTATTATTATTATTATTATTATTATTATTATTATTATTATTATTATCCCTTCGTGCAGTTGCAGCGGCCATGCAATTTACCAGTGGCGTGATGAGATTCAAACAAGGACATTTTCATCAGAGTTCGGGCACCTTGCCCACATGACCAAGGAGGTACGTTGACAAGGTGAGGATGCCACCAATGGGATGACATCACACATACCATCTCATTAAACGCGGACAAAAAAATCATGATCAAACCCTTTTTGTGTTTTAGTCAAAGACTAAATAAAGACGGAATAAATACATTTTTTGCTTAAACTTATACATATAAAGAAGATCTTAATTAAAACCTGGGTATTACAGATTGATAAAACGCCAGTGTTATAGTGTAACTAAGTAATGTTTCATTCAGAACATATATTTATACAATACACACCTTACAACCCTCGCATGTGTAAACTCCAAAATGTATGCCATTGGCCAGATCTCCACACACCAAGACACAAATACTGACCCTCTTCAGGTTCGATTCTCTCCGGTTTTTCTGGGAATGAAAATCAATATTAGGTACCATTTGAACGCTAATGTCTGACACCCCTTCATAGAACCGATCTCAGTCTTAAGACAGTCGTAATTCCCACACAACATCATAGACTTACGATTATCGTTATACTGAGATGACTTCGTGAAATGGACTGCCTGACTGAGTTTGGTTTTACGCCGCTTTTAGCAATATTCCAGCAACATCACGGCGGGGGACACCAGAAATGGGCTTCACACATTGTACCCATGTGGGGATTCGAACCCGGGTCTTCGGCGTGACGAACCAACGCTTTAACCACTAGGCTACCCCACCGCCCCTTGTGAAATGGACCCATAGAATAGGCGTATAATATTTAATTAAGGAATATATTGATGGTACACGTGTTTTGAGATTGTTGTGAAGACACAGTTTGCCGTATATAAATCGATCATAGTAATTTGCATAACTTTAAATGGAATTAGTATAGGCCCATAACAAGTTTGATATCTTTTACAATTAAGTAAAGGAGATACGACTGTCCGGTGCAAAAATGGCAAATTTGTTTAAGACATCACCAGCATTTGATGTTTATTGACAATATTTTGGGTTATATGTTTGGTTTTGTAACGGTGACCTATCACAAATTAAAATGACCAGATATTCCAGAGATCGATAACATTATAAACCACCCAGGCTACTCAAAGTCGCCTTGGGGGATCATGTGATCCATGCAGTCACCACTCACGAAAAGCATAGGTTAGGGGGGATCAGATCAAAGCAGGGACCCCCAGGGATGCCATGTACTCTGTGAGGGTCCGAATACACCCCTGTATAGCCTGCTATCAACCAATGGGTTGTCTGGTACAGAATTTATTATTTACAGGTCGCCGTCACATTATTCAGCTGGCGTAGAATGCACAAAAACTAGAAAATGATTAGCTGTTCAGTCTGTACAATACTGAACTAATACTGAATTTTGAATTGAATATCAATATTATCATGGTCATAGGTCACCATCGGTTTTTCGCTCGAAACTGAACAGATTCTGACATTCTGTGATTACTAAGTTAGGGAATACATATAAGTAAACTAACCTCTTCTTGTCATTCCAGCTTTTAGACACTTTTGGTATCGACAGGATTGACATCGAATCCGAGCTTGTTTCGTGACGTCACAGTTGCCATGACATTTACTGGAAAAGACCGGTTCCCCTTCTTTCGTACAGCGTATGTAAAAGCTCTGCGCACAAGAGAAACATAACATAGACATACAATATGAGCTACGGTTCTCACATGTAATCAATATTATAGACATGATAAGCCAAAACAGGAATATTTCATCGTCATGTTTTATCCCAATTAACAAAATAGCACAAATTATCATAGCGGGGTGTTGCGAATGTAGTTTTGATATACGTTCCTGTCGACATAGCAACACAGTGTTCTTTTTCAAGGTCGATTTACATACATATTCATGAGTAATTGAGTATAGATCCAGCACTAATGGCGGAATGGTAATGGGCTTACACAGACAGGGTATTGATCATGCCGGAAATACTCAACATGATCAAGCTAATAGAATCCTTGACCCGTAAATGTTGATTGTGTTCGAAATTATTGTCAAATGTCTGTCAAAACAAGACTGACAATGAAACCACAAACGTTTAAAATGTCGTTCACAAATGTCACAAGGATGGGTTTGTCTTGTACAAATTAATCAGATATTATTTGTGGTCAATATTGGTGAGGTTTTAACGCATGAATGGTCTTTTCTTGCATAAACCATGTGACAACTTTGCCAAAGAAAATAAATAATAAGAAGAGGGAAATCCTGGCTGCGATCGGGTCACATGCTCAGTTGGCTTCCTAGCATTGTATATCACAATAAAGAGTGTATGACTTTTTAATCCAATTTTTCTATGTGACTGAAAAATGTATATTATCTTTCGGGCAGTTTTCCCACACTTCTTGAGAAGCAGAGGATGCCTAGAACGTCTATTTTGGGGTAAGCTGTCATCAAAGACGGAAGGAGCTAATTGTTTAGGGTTGAAATAAACTCGCTGAATTGATAAATCTGTGTTTCATCTCTCCCTGTACATGTGCTGATGAACTAATCTGTGTTTCATCTCTCTCTGGATTTGTACATGTGCTGATGAACTAATCTGTGTTTCATCTCTCTCTGTATTTGTACATGTGCTGATGAACTAATCTGTGTTTCATCTCTCTGTACATGTGCTGATGAACTAATCTGTGTTTCATCTCTCTCTGTACATGTGCTGATGAACTAATCTGTGTTTCATCTCTCCCTGTACATGTGCTGATGAACTAATCTGTGTTTCATCTCTCCCTGGATGTGTACATGTGCTGATGAACTAATCTGTGTTTCATCTCTCTCTGTACATGTGCTGATGAACTAATCTGTGTTTCATCTCTCCCTGGATGTGTACATGTGCTGATGAACTAATCTGTGTTTCATCTCTCCCTGGATGTGTACATGTGCTGATGAACTAATCTGTGTTTCATCTCTCTCTGGATGTGTACATGTGAACTAATCTGTGTTTCATACATGTGCTGATGAACTAATCTGTGTTTCATCTCTCCCTGGATGTGTACATGTGCTGATGAACTAATCTGTGTTTCATCTCTCCCTGTGATGTACATGTGCTGATGAACTAATCTGTGTTTCATCTCTCCCTGGATGTGTACATGTGCTGATGAACTAATCTGTGTTTCATCTCTCCCCGGATGTGTACATGTGCTGATGAACTAATCTGTGTTTCATCTCTCTCTGGATTTGTACATGTGCTGATGAACTAATCTGTGTTTCATCTCTCCTTGTACATGTGCTGATGAACTAATCTGTGTTTCATCTCTCCCTGGATGTGTACATGTGCTGATGAACTAATCTGTGTTTCATCTCTCCCTGGATGTGTACATGTGCTGATGAACTAATCTGTGTTTCATCTCTCCCTGGATGTGTACATGTGCTGATGAACTAATCTGTGTTTCATCTCTCTCTGGATTTGTACATGTGCTGATGAACTAATCTGTGTTTCATCTCTCTGGATGTGTACATGTGCTGATGAACTAATCTGTGTTTCATCTCTCCCTGGATGTACATGTGCTGATGAACTAATCTGTGTTTCATCTCTCTCTGGATTTGTACATGTGCTGATGAACTAATCTGTGTTTCATCTCTCCCTGTACATGTGCTGATGAACTAATCTGTGTTTCATCTCTCCCTTAATGTGTACATGTGCTGATGAACTAATCTGTGTTTCATCTCTCCTTTAATGTGTACATGTGCTGATGAACTAATCTGTGTTTCATCTCTCACTGGATTTGTACATGTGCTGACGAACTAATCTGTGTTTCATCTCTCCCTGGATGTGTACATGTGCTGATGAACTAATCTGTGATTCATCTCTCCCTGGATGTGTACATGTGCTGATGAACTTATCTGTGATTCATCTCTCACTGGATTTGTACATGTGCTGATGAACTAATCTGTGATGAATGTTTTCCGTGCCAATATGTTTAGCTTTGAGGCGTTAACAGATCTGTTACAAATGGGTTTTACGTCAATTGTTAACACATCTGTTAACCCTGAGGGTACGTTTCACCTTTTTTTTTCTACGGATCCATTCCTCGTGCGAATGGATTCTACTTTGATCAACCAACATTTCTGTCAACCTGCCAGTGGATTCTACTTTGATCAACCAACATTTCTGTCAACCTGCCAATGGATTCTACTTTGATCTACCAACATTTCTGTCAACCTGCCAATAGGTTCTACTTTGATCTACCAACATTTCCGTCACCTATGCTAATCGGTTTTTCAAAGTTGTAAAGGGATCCGTTTCACTTTAGGCTATCCTCTCACGTTCAGTGGAAGTTGCGTTTTCACCACGTGACCACAAAAACGCCAAACATCCATGTGCCAATTCTATCACTAATAAATGTAAATATATGATAAAAAACCCGTCAGAACTTGTGAAAAATGTCCCAGACTTTCTAACGAAACATTTCATTAGGCGTACAGAGCATAGTAGCCATGAAATGTATTTGTATGGATCCGGTGGTCACACAAATTGTGAGGTATGCAATGCTGCCTTCACCTACGTCTAAGAAAATGACGTTCAGGTCAAAGACTTGCTCATCTACAGTTGATAACATAACGCCCCATGAAATCACGTAAAATAAGATTTACATAAATACTGGTGTTTTTGTGCTGAAGAGAACACAGTCAAATAATGTGTTAAAAGAATAAGGTGTGATGGGTTTGCAAATGTTAGTAAATGTTTTACATCGTAGCATATGTTTAATAAATTCAAAATTTATATATGTTTCTTGGAACAAATGCCATTTTTCACACGAAGTCCCATGACTTAAACCTAATTTGCAAGCGTCCTAGACATTGTAACCAAAAGGAAGCTGACAGCGTGACAGCCAGAAATATCAAAGCAGGGTTAAACTTCAGTCCCTCAGCACTCACTGTATGCGTTATCAACCTTTCAAATGAGTGTCTTACTCCTTGTACTGTTACACTGCTAAACTAAACAGTCTCCCTCAGTTTGCTGCAAAACAAATATCAGCTGAATTGTATTAACTTTGCACCTTTGATAACGTTTATTTGTAACGTCATTAGGTTCATAAAGTACAATTAATCGGTCTGTTTGAGCCAAAATTGGATCGACTGAAATTAGCCCTGACAAAGACTAGTATGCAGAAGAAAACACGCTATGATCGACCTGTGGAACTGGGTCCCTGGATAGATCAGCGACTGCCATTGTCTACATATCAGGCCACTGCAAACATCGATGGTTTCTAGGTACGTACATAATTCCCAACGAAGTAAACATCAGCACTTGTACTCTCTGGATACAGATCGATATGTGCTGCTCAATGAGTGCCTTGTGGATTTCTGGTTCTCCCATTGTGGGAATATTTGTCCATTACATCTGAGACGACTGTAATGTGCCATGTTAGTTGTGTCGGCTCTGTCACAAATGAATTTATAGTTCTGTCAGCATTGTCACAGGTGAATGTGTAGTTGTATCATTTCCGTCACAGGTGAATGTATAGTTGTATCATTTCCGTCACAGGTGAATGTATAGTTGTATCATTTCTGTCACGGGTGAATGTATAGTTGTTTCATTTCCGTCACAGGTGAATGTATAGTTGTATCATTTCCGTCACAGGTGAATGTATAGTTGTATCATTTCCGTCACAGGTGAATGTATAGTTGTATCGGTACTGTCACAGGTGAATGTATAGTTATGTCGGTACTGTCACAGGTGAATGTATAGTTGTGTCATCCCCGTCATAGGTGAATGTATAGTTGTGTCGGTCCTGTCACAGGTGAATGTATAGCTGTATCGGTACTGTCACAAGTGAATGTATAGTTGTGTCATCCCCGTCATAGGTAAATGTATAGTTGTGTCGGTCCTGTCATAGGTGGATGTATAGTTGTGTCGGTCCTGTCATAGGCGAATGTATAGTTGTGTCGGTCCTGTCACAGGTGAATGTATAGTTGTGTCGGTCCTGTCACAGGTGAATGTATAGTTGTGTCGGTCCTGTCACAGGTGAATGTATAGTTGTGTCGGTCCTGTCACAGATGAATGTATAGTTGTGTCGGTCCTGTCACAGGTGAATGTATAGTTATGTCGGTCCTTTCACAGGTGAATGTATAGTTGTGTCGGTACTGTCAAAGGTGAATGTATAGTTGTATCGGTACTGTCACAGGTGAATGTATAGTTATGTCGGTACTGTCACAGGTGAATGTATAGTTGTGTCATCCCCGTCATAGGTGAATGTATAGTTGTGTCGGTCCTGTCACAGGTGAATGTATAGTTGTGTCGGTCCTGTCACAGGTGAATGTATAGTTGTGTCATCCCCGTCATAGGTAAATGTATAGTTGTGTCGGTCTTGTCATAGGTGGATGTATAGTTGTATCGGTCCTGTCACAGATGAATGTATAGTTGTGTCGGTCCTGTAACGGGTGAATGTATAGTTGTGTCGGTCCTGTCACAGGTGAATGTATAGTTGTGTCGGTCCTGTCACAGGTGAATGTATAGTTGTGTCGGTCCTGTCACAGGTGAATGTATAGTTGTGTCGGTCCTGTCACAGGTTAATGTATAGTTATGTCATCCCCGTCACAGGTGAACTTATAGTTGTGTCGGTCCTTTCACAGGTGAATGTATAGTTGTGTCGGTACTGTCACAGGTGAATGTATAGTTGTATCGGTACTGTCACAGGTAAATGTATAGTTATGTCATCCCCGTCACAGGTGAATGTATAGTTGTGTCGGTCCTTTCACAGGTGAATGTACAGTTGTGTCGGTCATTTCACAAGTGAATGTATAGTTGTGTCGGTACTGTCACAGGTGAATGTATAGTTATGTCATCCCCGTCAGAGGTGAATGTATAGTTATGTATTCCCCGTCACAGGTGAATGTATAGTTATGTCATCCCCGTCACAGGTGAATGTATAGTTTTGTCATCCCCGTCACAGGTGAATGTACAGTTGTGTCGGTACTGTCACAGGTGAATGTATAGTTGTGTCGGTACTGACACAGGTGAATGTATAGTTATGTCATCCCCGTCACAGGTGAATGTATAGTTGTTTAATCTGAATGCATAGTATCACAGGTCATTGTTACCCAAGGTGAATGTATAACCCTGTCATTTACAACACTGAAATATTTTGCGGCGACAGTTACAGCGAATTAATACATGTCTGCATCAGTAACCACAGGTGAATATATTGTCATATAAGTTTAACAGGTGAGTATATATCGTGTCAGCTACGCCAACACCGAGTATCGGTGTAGCCATTGGTGCAAATGCCTGACTTTCTAAGTATCCTGACTGAAGTATATATGTGACATACATTGTTGGAACCCAAACCCATGGTTCCAGGTAACGGATTATTCATGATAAATGACAAAACCATGTCCAGAACTACAAGAAATATCTACTGAAGTCCTGTATCCTGCCTTACCGGGGACACACGTCACACACACATTCCCTTTTAAAAGGGAAAACAGGGTATGTGTTAAATTAGGGAATTGATGCCTCCATACGCATGTCACATCCTAGCCAAGTGACCACAAACCAAGTTGTAAAATTCCAGCGATAACAGAAATATTTAGTTATTGGATGATTTGTTTGAGTTATACAAAAGTTTCAGAAAGACAAGGGAGATAATAATTGTTATTGTGGTGATGCATATGTTGGCCAATTTGTCTCTTTCTGTCTTCAATGTTCAAAGGATGGAATTCCGGTAATCATCTGGTATTCAATAACATAACATCATGGGAATATATTTATGCATGTTATTTGGCGACCTCGAACCTTAATTAAGTGTAAAAGCTTTAAAATATATAACTGATCCTTGATTGTCAATATGTCTAATACATGTTAATACACATGCTAAAATAATTCATTTCAGGTTTCTTTACTTCTTCGAGCCATCATCAGGGATAATCAAATATGTATTAAATACATAGGTTCGGTTTACGATCTTTGGTAAACCTGTGAGGACGGAGGAAATCGAACCTCACAACGCAACGGCGTTGACGCGTTAACTTTATCTGTTTCGGGATGCCGAAGAACCGGGTTCGATTCTCCATATGGGTACAATGTGTGAAGCCCATGTTTGGTGTCCTCCGCCGTGGTATTGCTGGAATATTGCTAAAAGCGGCGTAAAGCCATACTCGCTCATCCATCTGTTTTCCGTGTATTCAACATTGAATTCCCCAGGCTTACAACTACATCCAGTCAATGCGCCACACTGTCAGACAAACTTTGCGAAGTAGATCCCTTCACTATGTTTGCTGTGGACTGTACCTGAGCTACAACTCTCACTAAGTAAATACTGAAATCGACAACAGCGTCACACGCAACCCCCTATTCATTTCTTGAATGCTAAAAGATAACCAAATTAAGATGGGGCGACCAGGCTCTGTCTGCTATGGCCTATATATCATCATATCTCTATTGCATACACTGCCGTGTCAAGTTCGGTCATGATTATTTGCATTAGGAATGCTGTTTGTGGGAAACAATGAGAAGATTTGTCACAACAATTTTAAGTGTTATTATGTATTTGCTGACGACAGGTGTATCAATTATATATCTCTTCTTGCCAAATCTCCTTTATATCTGCACAAGATCTTTCGCTGTTCAACGGCTCTTCAAGTGAACAATGAAAGCTAAGTGTCGTCATAAAGTTAATAGCTCTGTCGTCAGCATGCGTATGATGTTATAGTTAGTGACAATATAGCAGGTGACGTAAAACGTAGTCATGGGTGACAGTAAGATTACGTTTGTGACGTCATCATGTTTTGACGTCATAGTTAGAAACAATAGTGTAGGACGTGTATGCACACTCTCCTACCCAGAGTTCCATGCGGCAAGCCAGCATAGTACCTCTGCCACAGGCCAGAAAAATGTGACGATTCGTCACATCTTGCACCGTCCATTCAATATAATGTACAGATTTCTTTTACTATTTTATTTTTGACGAGTCTACACATCTAACTAAACATCTTTAAAAGAATGAATTAGTTTCACTGAGAAAATATCCAAAAACATGTAACACTATTTCGATTTGCGTAGCGATCCTTTGTTTACATAGGTTGGACGGCTGCACGTGCTGTCATCGATACCGACGGAGAGCAAACGATGCAGCCAGTTTGATATCTAAATACGTACTGTCATAAACCTTACTGTCGCAGTTGTGGAAGAATATATATGTAACAATGTAAAACATTATGAAAAGAGCGCCGAAAAGCTTTCGTGAGTCCAGTCTCTTCTTATTATGAATATGCGCTTTTGATTACAAACGTGATATGCAAATTAGCCTGTGGCAGTGATGTTATGTTAAGTCATCGCTGTGCCTGAGTGTGGTGTATGCATTATGGTTTCAGTGTGCAAATACATACTAAGTTACATTGAAAAGGTTACAAAATTATAATATACAGATATTAAAATATTAAAGGCATTAAGCACTTAACTATCAAACTAAAATAACAATTTACCTCCAGGCCGACAAGATCACAACGGTGGAATGAGAGTCAGATGTATGCTAAGTCAGCAATTTATCTGTTCCTATTTATGTCTAAGGTTACACAAGCATATATATAAGGTCCTAATGGATGGCCTGAAGCCTACATCTGTCCATCAAATGTACCTATTTTAATCTATCAGTGTCCATGTGTTACCTTTCTGGGACATCACTATAACGTTATGTAGCATAAAGAAGCACAGAGAGCAGAGGATGCATACAGTTTTGTATCACAGACAGACAGACAATATTTTATTTACGTCTCACTTCTGTAAATACAAATGATATTTACAAACACTCAAAACAGTAAAATGTACAGAACCATTCAAAAGAGAATTATGAGAGACAAAAATAATTGTAAAAACTTAAAAATTATCAGAACATTATAAGCATAAAAAGTGTTTTCCTTTTATTGAGGAGTAAAAAGCAGATTTTGGGTAAAACATGACAAAGATTAGGATTGTTGAATATAGAACATAATTTGTCGAAATCAGATTTATCTAAAAAATATGGACATAAATTATCACAATCATTTAAAAGTAAGACCCTGATGTCGTAATATAACACGCAGTAAAACAATACATGTGATTCATTTTCAATATCATCAAGACATTTAAAACATTTCCTGAAAGAACATTTTCTGAAAGAGGTGAGGTGAGGTGAGGTGAAATTGGGTTTAACGTCGTGCTTGAGAATATTTCGCTCATATGACGACGTTTTTCTGAAAGAATACTTTCATAGCGACCAGTTTCAATTCTGAAGGGGGCTACACCACATCTAAATGCTGCTAGTGCAGATGACACATACAGCGCAGAGGATGGTTACCATACTGGCAAAGTGTCAGGTACAATCATACAAAGGCGAGTTGACACCAAAGTCTCTCAAAGGTTCAATCAGCCGTACATTTGTTTATGTTACATTCTGTTTCAAGCTGTCAGCATATACAAATGTATATCAATACATGTTCATATAAAATTTTGATGCGAATGATAAAGAGAATCTCACCCGAGTGTCTTTTGATATCAAATATATCACCACGAGTTGACGAAGTTACAAATATTATACTGTTTACTTTTATCAACGAGTGTTGATATATTTGATATCAGTAGACACGAGGGGGAGATTCTATTTATCATAAAAAATCATTCTTCATTAGTTTTCAAAGAAAAATGTACTTCTCTGAACACGGTACTGCCATTAAACTTGCAGTGCATCGGTGTCATTGCATTGTGACGTCATAAAGTTCATGACGTCATAACATTGTACAAAAACTACTGTCAACAATCTCACACAAGCGATATTTTCTCCCGTGGAACACAGTGTTGGATGATAAATGATTATCTTTCTTAGACTATGAAGTCATTTGCTCGTTGCTTTTTCGTAAACCAGTCTATGCGAGAACACTGGATGTTTATATGTACCATATTACTAAGACTGTATATGGAAATATTTGGCAACATTCTAACCTAACGGCTGACAATAACTAAAGTATGTAATTACGAGTGTCATAACTGACAGACTGAAACAATCACATAAAACTAACTTAACTTAACCTTGATGTAGCAAACAAAACAAAATGTATTTAATGGTTTCGGAAGCTTTCCTTTCCTTTATGGTTGGTTCTGTACTACCGTATACCGGGAAATTTTCGAGGTATCTAATTTTCGAGGTTTTCGAGGTTAGAAACGCAACCTCGAAAATATTATATCCACGAATGTTTCCGAACTTCGTACCTTTGGGCTAGATTTCCTATCGATAAGCATTTCAACTGCTGGCAAACAATGACTTCCTGACATGCGCATTATCTCTGTAATGCCTGTCAACAACCACGCTATTAGACTCATTTTGTCTCGTCAAAATGTAACGACATCGACTGAAACAAACTTTTAGTTTGGAAGGTATTTCTAGCTCATTAGCTCATCCCAAAACAACTATCGTATCTGAGAGCTGTAATAAGCAAGGCGTACAATATTGCTACCTACATATATTACCTAACACGATCCTTCGTCTTGATGCCCGTTAATAATGCTTATAGCAAGATAATGGCACATATTCATACAGAATAAGAGGAACCCCCAAACCTATCCCGTTAGAAACCCATATCAGAAAATATACGAGGGGATAAAATAAGGGATCACATGAAAGCACAAGTGTTCCTTTATTTTATTCCCACGTTTCTTCACAAGCTTTGTGTCGCACAATTTATGAAGAAACCTTGAAAAAAATAAAGGCCACTTGTGCTTTCATGTGATCCCTTATTTATTTCCCTCAGTATATATAATCCTCACTACAATAATGAGCTGCAACAATGGTTTAGGAAAGAGTGTTGCTACGTTGGACTTGGAGCAAAAACGTTTTATTATTCGTTCTTCAGCTACGGTCTTCATCAAAATTATTGGTAAAGTTTAATGGTTTCCATGCCAATGGCGGAGATTGTGAAAGCTTCAGTAAAGGCGGAATAGATCGTCTTTCTGATCAGTTCATATAAAGCACTGCATTCGTGGAGATTTTGTATTCAGGTAAAGATGCATTGCATTGGCAATGATGTTGTATGGTTTCAATGTTTCATTAACCGCCTTATCGTAAAAGACACGGATACACATTGTCCTACTTAGCGTTTCACGGGTTTCCATTCTGCTCTACAAGTATATGTTATAATGCTGATAATTTTCATTTCAAGTTCATCTTAAACGAAGTAGCAAATTCTGTAAGTGGTGTTCTACTTCTTGCTGATCTGTAAGAGGCGACTAACGGGATCGGGTGGTCAGGCTCGCTGACTTGGTTTACACATGTCATCGATTCCCAGTTGCGCAGATCGATGATCATGCTGTTGATCACTGGATTGTCTGGTCCAGACTCGATTATTTACAGACCGCCGCCATATAGCTGGAATATTGCTGAGTGCGGCTTAAAACTAAACTCACTCACTCACTCACTCTTGCTGATCTGATTTTATTAAAAAATAGAAATATCTTCTTGGGTCAAGGACAAGGACATTTTGCTTGAAGTGTTTTTGCTTAAGCTTCAGGGGTATATCACTATCACTATATCACTCACTGATCCATCCATCCATCCATCCATCCATGAAAACATATGCAATGTATCATGATGTTTCTCTGTTTCCGGGTGATCTGTCTCTTGTCATTTTTTTGATACCCCTGACTGTTTCATTAAACTACGATTAATTTCTCTTTGAAATGTTCTTTCGTAAAGACTCTGTAAAGACAAAACAGAGATGACTAAATATTCACCCATGACAAGTGGCCCTTGGTTTTGTTTTGTCCCCTTATTGCAGGGAACCAGGCAGGGAAACAAGCATTACATTGCATGTTGGGGTGATGTGAACCAGGACCCACTAGTCTACGGACATACACTCTATCCACGGGACCACAGAGGCGGTCCTGAACATGATAGGCAGAGGCAGGTGAAAGGTCAATGATTACGTCCGAGATCTGGACCAAGATCTTAGTACACAAACAATTTTAATCTAATCGAGACTGATACCCTGCGTACCGAATGCCCGAAACATTAGCTGATATATCGTGACCAGCAACATCAGTGTGTAAAATAGGAGTCCTCTAAGACAGCTGCTGAGAAAACGTGTGTCCCCATTTCAGACAGTGGGCATTACGCTGAAATATAAGAGTGAGTGAGTGAGTTTAGTTTTACGCCGCACTCAGCAATATTGCAGCTATATGGCGGCGGTCTGTAAATAATCGAGTCTGGACCAGACAATCCAGTGATCAACAGCATGAGCATCGATCTGGGCAATTGGGAACCGATGACATGTGTTAACCAAGTTAGTCGCCTCTTACAAGCATAGTCGCCTTTTGTGGCAAGCATGGGTTGCTGAAGACCCATTCTACCGCGGATCTTCATGGGTCCTGAAATGTAAGAAGGGCCGTAACTCTGTACAAAATTCATTTAAGACACCAGTTTCCGCGTTCATTTTGGGTCATGACCAGTAGAATTGTAAATAGAGTTTTCGACCTTGGAAAGATTTTGAGAAAACGTGTCCCAATTTCACGTTGAAATCATGTGATGTGGAGCCTTGCCTCGTCAAGCAGAAGGCCCGGGTTTGATTTCCCATATGGGTACAATCCGCGAAGCCAGTTTCTGGTGTCCTCGCCGTGAAATTGCAGGAATTGATAAGATTGTGCTTTCGTGATATGTTAACTTTCAAAAGATGCAAATCAGAGTAACAAAAGACAATAACCGATAGTTGCGACCTGTGGTACAAGTACAACCAAAACACTGAGGGGAGACGGACGAAAACCGCATTACATTACCTAACGCTGATAACACTGTCAGTGTGACCTTAGTGCAATCGCTCCTACTTAAATCGGTTGTTGTTGTGCAATATCTACTGCTTACTCTGTTATTGAGGTTACGCTTTTATGGGTCACCATCGGGACTTGGGTCAGGGTTCGTAATAAATAATCTGTCCTCATACATGGTGGTCGCCGCATCAAGACTGCACCATAACATATCCAACATAAACGCCAGACAATTATCAGTCTCGATTATGTGGCGACGCAGATTCCATCGGTGAATGAGTGAATTCACTTTTACGCCGCACTCAGCAATATTACAGCAATATTCCGGCGGTCTCTTAAAAAATCCAGTCTGGACCAGACAATCCAGTGATCAATAAGCGTCGATCTACGTAATTAGGACACGATGACATGTGTCGACCCAGTCAGCGAGCCTGACCACCCGATCCCGATAGTCACCTCTTACGACAAGCATGGGTTACTGAAGATCAATTCTAACCCGGATCTTTGAATTTAGAACTGATCATTGAAGATCAGTGATGTCATCTGGTCGGTAAGAGTGAGTGAACATGGTTTTATGCCGTGTATGGTGAGCAATATTCCCGCAATATCACGACAGGGCCCCAAAAATGGGCTTCACACATTGTACACATGGGGAATCGAATCCAGGTCTTCAGCGTGGCGAGCGAACACTTTAACCACTAGGCTACCTTACTGCCCTCTCTGGTCGTTAGGAAAAGCAACAAGCAAACAGTATTATGTCTTTCCCCGTTATGGTCGCACATTATATTTGTTACATATACTCTGCAAAAGAATAGAAATGCTAACGTAGGAAAATTGATATATCTGACGGAGTTTGGTTATATTCATTCAAAATGAATACCAAACAGGAATTTCGTATGTCTGAATGCATCGGGAGCGATTTGTGCAGTTGAATTAGAGTACGGCCAAAACATATCACGAAAGTGGGAGTCTCTTCCACGTCTCACCATGCACTATTAAACGACTATATGGAACCGTTCTCACACGCAGGGATCAACACTTGACCTACCCAGATCCGAACGACCACGTGTCACAAGTGCAGCGCTGGACAGATTCATACGGATTCAGACGACCAGTTCGATGCGTCATTCCGACTAATCAGCATCGTCGGCTGCGACGTCAATGGTGTCAAGGACATAGCGTATGGCCACAACAGCGATCGGTTTGGTCACAAGTCATGTCTTTTACGCTTCCCCATGCAGGCAGAAGACGTCGCGGGGAAGGTTATATTCGAACTACATACAGGAAGTGGGCAGGTTTGGTGTAGAGGTGTAATTATGTGGGCCGCTATCTCCCACACCAGTAGAACAGATTTGATACACGTCAAAAGCGAATTAACGGCACAGCGTTACACAGATGTTACACGTTATTCTGTACATTATGCAACAAGCAAACGTCGTTTCTCATTATGCGACAAACAAACACCATTCTTCGACATGACACGGCACGGCACGGCAAGTATGACAACGGCCTTTTTAAGGAAACACAGCATCCCGATCTATACCCATCAAACACTTACGGGATGCACTTGATCAACATCTGCGATTAAATCAGCAACTGACACAGAACCTCCAACAGTTGGCACAAGCACAACAGAAAGAGTGGGTGAACGTTCCCCAGGCCAATCTGACTGGTTCCATGGAACGCTGGTGAGGAGGGGGGATACAAGATTGTGAGATTGTGAGAACAGATCACCTTCAGTAACTGTTGTTTATTTGTGTAAGAGTTTTCTAAAAAACCACAATTTTCATATATTTTTTTCAGAGTATAGTATTGAATCATATGTAAGTAAATGTTATGCAATGTAAACACAAATGTCAGGTCTATATTTTGAGAAACCCATTCCAACATCGATCAAAATGCACGGAGCATATCTCTGTAATGAATCATTTAAGATCGCGACCAGTAACGTCAGTATACTTATGTAATATTTGCTGTCTCTAACTTGAATAGTTTTTTAGAAAACTTTTAGACCCCATTTTTAAAGCATGCACTAACTTGAATGCAATGGAACAAAGGCCGTAACTGTGGCAGGGGATAAGATAAGATAAAACTGAACTTTAGTGATACGTTCAGAAGATGTATGTGGTTTGGTTGGCATCTCAATGTTTCACAGTTAAATCCCTCATACATTCGGAGAGTGAGGGGTGGCACTTGAACAATGCTAAATCCCTGAGAGAGAGAGAGAGAGAGAGAGAGAGAGAGAGAGAGAGAGAGAGAGAGAGAGAGAGAGAGAGAGAGAGAGAGAGAGAGAGAGAGAGAGAGAGAGAGAGAGAGAGAGAGAGAGAGAGAGAGATTGCACAATATTGCGTCATGCACTGAGCATGAGCCGTTTATTCCTAGTGTCAATCCACGAGTCCTCTCATCGTCGCTAATCACGCCCACAGAGCCTAATTGCTATATATGGATGTTTTCATTTGTATTTTACCTTTGATCCACCTATAATTAGCCTGCTGGTCATCCTACCACGGTTGTCAATAGCAATTGGTATCAGCACACGGGATGACCTACTTTTCTCGTATAAATTGACTCCGTTCTTTTGACTGGAATGTCTGCCGATCAATGTGAAGGACATTCGAGAACCGGTTTAGTTGAAACTGGTTTGTCGTCGATCAGTCAGTGCAGACGAGAATGCAACCAGCCAGAGCCCCATACAGACTCATCAAGCACATCTAGAATATGTAGAGAGCAAAATATATAAAGGTTTTTACTATAGTTCATCTTGTTTCAAACGATGCCATGTACTTGGTCTCTGCATGTCGTACTGAGGGAGGTCATTGAAAATAGGTCAAGTGGGGTAGGGTGTGTTGAGACTGGGCGAAATTATTAATTCCCCCAAAATACTTGTAACAGTTTTCATGACCCCTCTCCATACAAACGAACAGCATCTAATAATATTCAATAATGCTTTTTTTCTTAATTTGTATGTTAGAACTGTCATGTTGTCATGCGATCCCAACACAACAAGCTTCGCTTGGGTAAATCATAAATGTAGTCGACGCCATCTTTCTCAGCGTTAGTATTTACTGACTCCCCTTCCCCAGAAAAAAATAACCAGTCCCTCATTTAGCTTCATCATCACTTAAAATGAAATGAAATGAGTAGCTTATGTTATGTACGTATTTAGGAAACGATATCGATATCAAAGACTGTGTTTTGTATTTTTTACATCCACTATTCCATGTCTTGCTCTAAAATGCCCTGTCATTAAAATATGCCTATTGTTCATGAACTGTATGCTATCATTAAGAATTTAGATCGAGGTGACGTTACAAAATACATTCAATGTTATCGTATCCCATCCGTTTTCAAAATGCTCAGTTGTATATTTGTATATAAAAATAAGAATAAAACAGCTTTGAAATAGAATAACATGTCTTAAGGACTGGAGATAGTTAAAAAACGAAGCTACCTCGTTCTCCCGTTCGTTCGTGTAACAACCTGGCCCTAGGACACCTTATCTGAACATCAGAACAACAACAACAAAAAAACTGTTGGTGAATGTACACAATAGACAGCTGTAACAAGTCCTCTCACTTTATCAGGTTATTCTTATCATGTGTGATGTGTCTGTTGTTCGTGGTCACTTAGCCTGAAACAAACATATCCAAGAAAGCCCATTCAAGTCTAATAAGTCCAAGATATCCACAGAATCAGGAATGAAGAAAGTCTCACAGCTCCTTTTCATAATGTTTTATTTCTTTCATTATGAACTGTTTTATTATGTAAAATATGTTCATTTCAGAGACTAGTTGTTAGTCTAGTCATTGGCATGTGTGATGGGTTACTGCCAGAATATATATTGTATTTTCCATTGCTCAAAAACTGTATGCATTTTGGCTTTCCTCAACTCCGCACAGCTGTCCCTAAGTACAGCAATAGTATAATCCTATTCCGTTTTAACCTGTTCAAGTTCATGTTCATGATAAAATTAGGAAACTTAGACCCACCAACAAATTGAAAACCATATAAGGTGTTTTATCATCTGAAATACTTTCTTTTCAAGTTTAGTTTTTGGTTGCCAAATGGACCTGAATCATCTTACCTGACCATTTACATACATAAACTTATAAATAGGTCTATGTCCAAATCATGTACATACACAAACTGTAAATAGAATATCTTAATTTAATTAAACATATATTATTTAACCATGCAGATATGATAGAAAACCTCTTCATTAGTTTGATGCCAAATCAACGAGTTAAACATGTGATTTTCTCCTTTCTATACATTAGATACTGCCATGTCTATAACCATGACAAATCTCAACTAAAATCAGAGTCCATTGTGTAATTCCGATGGTAATATACTGAGCATGTGTTTATAACCACCATTAAACAGAGATGCACTATCAAGCGCAAAATGTGCAAATATCAATGGAGTTGCTACTATAAGCTACACACACAGGGGTACCAGAAATAAAACCATATGTTTGGAAGAAGTTAGAACGTGAATCTTTTTGTTTGAAATAGAAGTTGCCGTCATGTTACACATAGGTAGAGTTAATGATATCTCGAAAGACCACCCGAGGACTGCAATCAACTGCAGCTCAGTGACCTCAAACTTTTTTTCCCCTGTCGGTTGAACAGTTTGGTGAAGTTTTCGATAAGTCCCCGGGTCAACATGACCACTGGAAGATAAATAAACACGTGTATATGAAAGCGACACAAATCATTTCTGTGCCCCAGGGAATCCATATTTTGTCTTTTGTGAGATTCTGATCATAGTAGAGATGTCTGAAGAAAAATTGCTTATCTAATCTATGCTCTCATAAGTGCTGGACACTTGAGAACTTATTTTGGTTGATCAAATTCTTTTACCTGTGTGAACTAGTGAGAACAACTTCCTCGGCATTTAAAAAACAACAACCATGGTATAATATATTGCATAACCAGCTTGACACAAGCTCAGGAAGGCCAGTTACCTACACAGCTGGATGTGACAATGTCTTTGTGATGCGTCTTTTCTAAAAATGACATACGAGGGGCGATCAAAAAGTATTTAGAATCACCAAGAAAACGATACAAATGCAGTTATTTTGATGTTTTATTTTTCTACATATTTCTGTCAAGCTCAAGCAATTTGGTTTTGCTATGTTCCAGTCTCACGATCCCCATTTTCTTTGACCTTTTATCGTGGTACCCTCAAAAACGCAAAATCTACAATAATTGCATCAAAAACTTCAGGAAACAAAATATGCAAGAAATATTTTGTGTGTTTGAGATTGATAGAAGTCCCCTAGAATCACACTTAGATATTAAAGTTCATAAAAAAAGCAATTTGAAATTACAATCCCTTGTTAAAGTGACTTCCCCTTCCTGTTGACTGAAAGAGCTTGTTTTGGAGACACTACCCATCCCCCTTTCAGATGACGTAATCATAAGGTATAGTTTATTCTAATGTATTCACTTAAGCATACATGATGCCAAGGGTTCAAACTAAATACTGAATGGTCACACAAGTGTCAGCTCACAATACATTGTAAACAGTGCCAGCTTGAATATCTGGACACAATGTTTTTAAAAGTGTCCTTAAAAAGTTTGTTAGAAATATTATACCTCAATGTGATGTGATGACAAATATCTGGTTAACCACATTACCCACACAGGTTTGAAGAGGAAAAAAAAAATTCGAACCCCTGTTCCGATCTGCTTGTTATGTCTACCTTGATTATCTTGGACCTGTGTCTTTTGTCTGCGTTTGTGTTTGCATATGCGTTGGTGGTTGTGTCATTGTGAGTGGCTTCGGGTGCGCGTATCTGTTTTAATTAATGTCTAGCTCACGTCTGTCATGTCCGACAGGTCGAAACACCCCACTGTTCAACCTTTGAAACAGCCATATGTCATCCGAATGATTTTTGCCACTATATCGGTATCGATCAAACTGAATTGAAGCCACGTGAATGCTTGTGCATTAACTCGTTAAACACTAACTCAATACACAATATAAGACAAAGATATACCTAAGACAAAACTCCCTGACTTAAATGTCCGTGTTACTACCGCTTAGTAGAAGTGTCCGGTGTTAGCAGAGCGGCTATTTGCCTCAGTCCGGCACTGTGTACTATGGACTTTAGCGTTTGTCTTAAGTTTGACACTCCTAAAAATTGGTTTGTAAATCTAGTACATACCCCATTTAGCTGGATTTACATTACATCCGCATATTTTGACGCATGCGTTACCGAGTGCATTTTTTCCAATACACTAGGTGCGATCATCTGCGATATAAGACGATGAATATTAGATGGAGGCAAAATCCTAGCAGTTTCTGTGCATGAGGAAGAGAACAGAACACGGAGATGGTGGGTACATCCCTTAAACCAACAAAGATTATTTGAAGGAGCCTATAATCGTCTTATAAGGGAATTATTAGGGAATTAAATAACATCAATCTTTTATGTGTTTTCGAAATACTGAACTAAACTTATGTAGAAAATATTTACTTTCATACCAACATTGTTCTCTCATACACTCAGGCATTACAAATTCCACATATACAAAATTTGAGCAGTACTGACTTCTCTGGGGAACATAGTTCTGAGGGTTCTGTTGACGTGAACCAAATTGAGCCTCATGAAATATCTGGGCAATTTTATTTTTCATAAGACTTTTAGAAGCATCTTGAAGTAGCTTGTTCTGAGAATGAAATTTATCAAAGGTTTGTCATATTATTGCATATGTTATGCACAGACAGGCACAGAAACACATTATAAATAACATCTCATCAAAAACACTGCCTGTCTGCAATTGGAATCGCGTATTTTTATCGAAAGATGAGGAAATAACTTTACCTGATTGTCAACATGTTGGGGAAATACCTTATTGGAATGACGTCATCAGGGGAATTCCTCATGCGAGTTCATTTGCGTTGCGTCAAAAATAGGAGGCCTACCTATCTAAATCGCTTCGGATCGCAACGCATGCAAAATTCGCACCTAGTGTATTGTCTAAATGGAAAATGTACTGCTTGCGTTTTTTCGGACGCAACGCATGTCGCAACTCAGAGAAAATCGGACGTAGTGTAAATCCAGCCATACTAATTGGCTTTTCAATTTATGCACCCACAACTCCATCGACGGGTGTGTCAGCTTGTAACTCAATCAGATATTTCGACTATCGTCTGTTATGATAAAAACATGTATTCAATTACTGCTTTCAAATACCTAACCCGCACAGCTGACGAAAATGATTGGGTACGACAACTACTGTTTCTGCTACTTCTACTACTACCACTGCCGCTTCTGCTACTGTTGCCACTTCTAGTATTAATACTGTGCTAGTACTGTAGGAAAGCAGCAGTAGTAGTAGCTGACTGCATGGCTGTTTGAACGTCAGCTGGAGGCCATGAGACAATCTTCCGGCGACGTATATCAGACAGCCGTTATTGCCGTCGCGATTAGGCGGGAGTCTTGGAGACTGCGACGTAAATCAACATCCCTTCACACATTTACAGACTGCATCAAATTAACCTACCTTGCATGGCAAACATACAGTGGCACCAAAGTATTGTCCGCTTGCGTTGTCGGCGCACACAACACATTTCAGTGACGTCTTCAGCGTCACACCCATCTTCTCTCCTCTACAGCTGACGTTCCTACTCCTTTCGTGAGAAGGACCGTGTGTTTCACCACTATTGTCACGAGAATTAACAGCATCTACCTCGATACTTTCAGGACTACCCGAGTCAAATGAATCTGGGTGCGACCCGTCTTCTCTGCATCCTGAATACGGAGAATACAGCGGGGTCGAGGTAGTCTGTTCTGCCTCTAGGGACTCCTGTTGTTTCTGGCCACGTCCTCTTCCTCGTTTAGAAGCCATGTCTATTTGCACACATCCGAGTATCGCATGTCGAAAAACCTAAAAAAGATGAAACATCATAACTGTCCTAATATTTCGTCACGTGTGTGTCTAACGGAAACCGTTGAATAAAAAGCTTTAAAACGGTTGAATGAATGATTAATTGTCACACATTAATTATGTTTTACTGTTAATATAGTGTGTAGATCTACAGAGATGATTAACAGAATCGAATAGCCAGGGTCAGTGACTTAGTTGATGGAACTGTGTTGTCAGAATTGGCATTTCACAGACTATACAAGACAAATGTTATGGATAACAACTTCTTTATTTGTTTAACACGACGTTTTAGGGCTTGGTTCTTGCCCTTTCTTTAGGTGGATATGAAAATTATAACTATCCACCTTAAATAGGGGCACGAACGAGCCAAGAAAGGTCGTGGTATACAAACATAGAAGTTGTTATCCATAAGATTTGTTTTGTATTACTACACCAAATTCTAACTGCCTTTGGAGAATTTCATTTTATAAACTGGGCGGTGGGGTAGCCTAGTGGTTAAAGCGTTGGCTCGTCACGCCGAAGACCCGGGTTCGATTCCCCACATGGGCACAATGTGTGAAGCCCATTTCTGGTGTCCCCCGCCGTGATATTGCTGGAATATGTTAAAAGCGGCGTAAAACTAAACTCAGTCAGTCAGTCATTTTATAAAGTGTTGTAATACAACAGGGATGTTGCTGAGTGTGACGTTGATAACAAAGAAAGAAGTAATGAAATGTAACTTAATCACACATCGTATTTTTGGTAGGCATCCAAAGATATGAAGAACATGAAACAATGACATCTTTATGGACGACAATAGATTTACTGCTTGTGACAACGTTTCAAGGTTACTTCTTTCCGTTCGTCACCTGATGAAACAGTGAGCTCTGAAACGCCATGTCATGTCTGACAGGTGGGGACACCCCACTGTTCAGCTGGTTAGATAGGCTGGTTGATAGACCGACATAGTACTTTCATCTTTTGAACATATGTCATCCAATTGATTAGAGCGATGTTTTCAACATATGTCATCACATTGATTAAAGCGATGTTTTCACTGTATCGGTATCGATCAAACTGAATTGAAGCCTAATAAATGCTCATGCATTAACTAGTTAAACACTAACTCAATACACGATATCAGAAGGACATATTTGAGAAATAATCCACGGGGTAAATGCCCCCGATGTTCCCCGCGTATTAGAAGTGTCTGGTGTTCGCAGAGCGGCTATTAGTCTCAGTCTGGTATTGTAAGGGCTTTGACGTTTGTCTAAATTTTGGCACTCCTAAAAGTCGGGTTGTAAATCCAGTACGGTACGTCATGATAACAGTCTAATTTACAATGCAAATTTTATTGTGGAATAAGAATATTACATATCCAAGCTGCAGCGACATCAATGAGTAAATCCAGACTCGGCAGTTTAAAAAGCAACGTTTCACGATTGTTACATAAATCGGAGTTGCTGTATGTAATTCTATATTCCACATCTTAATTGTTCTTAGAAAATGTTGAAATATAATAATCTCCCGACAACAAATGGAACTACATGTACTCAACTGAGATGTCATAAACAACGAGGACGTCATCTTCGATTGTGTCCTTGAAATGCCATTGCTAGTAAACCGATCTCCCTTAATAACTCGCTGTTAAGAAATAAATAACAGATAATATATTATCGACGAAAAAGTGTGATACTGTATTTACCTATCAAAGTTAATAGCATGGAAATTGTTATTCTTCGCGGCATTCTATTACTGAAAGCAAAAACAAATCAAACACAGACAGCCAGACATGGAGTGCACAGAGTGGAACGACGTTCCACAACTGCCTAGGTCACAAACAATAACTGTTTTGTATACGTGACACACTTATTTGATCTATGGCTCGTAGCACGGAAACAACTCACACTTATTCAGACAAGCAGTAGGAGCCAAGAAAATAACATCAGTTTTACCAGTTTGTAGTGTGACTAATGTGGGAGTCGAACCCATGATAAGCGGATCCTAGTACATATTAAGGACGTAACTCGCCACATTGAACAGAAATATATTAAATACGTCTGCATTGAAATATATTTCGAGCTGATATTATACCTGTAAAAAGGATTAACCTCAACAGAAAGCTTTTCCCTTTTATTTCCCTTCATGATAAAATTAAATGGAGTAGCCATAATCATTTGTTTGCCCTTCAGTTTAACGGGGGTTTTCTAATGGACTACAATTCTTTCTGCAGAATTTCCTAAAGCGTGCCACAAATCTCGAATCCTAAATCCACATTGTCGTGTTTCAATATATGTCAGAATCAAACCACATTCGTGGTCTTCACTGAACTGGGCCGGGTTCGATTCCCTACTTGGGTACAATGTGTGAAGCCCATTTCTGGTGTCCCCCGCCATGATGTTCCTGGAATATTGCTAAAAGCGGCGTAAAACCAAACTCACTCACTCACTCACTGAACTGGGGAACATTTACGATCTGCGACTTCCGGTTTTTCTGTTTAATGCAAATTGTATGAGTAACGGGCGCTAATGATAAGGCAGGATACACACACCCTGTTCACGAACACATGGTAGAAGCCGTGGTGGCTGAGTGGGTTAGACGGCTGGCGATTAGGTGCCTGACTCTCAGGATGTGGTTTCGAATCCCGGATGATGCTCAGCCCAACGAAAGTACTAGAATCTGTACTTCACTGAGAAGGTGTAATCCCTAATATAACAAATGTAACATTTGACCACTTTCTAAATGGCATTGTGTATTCACAGTCTATACATATATGTATGTACATATTTTACCCCTAATCATGCCTACTGGCCAGCCTATATGGATACATACATATTTCATATAGTACATTAATACCATCAGACATGCCTACTAGTCTAAACATGTGTACACAAATATCTGTATGCACATATTTTACCTTTAGTCTTGCATGTCAGTCTATACAAGTATACACAAATATTTGTATGTACATATTTTACCTTTAGTCATGTATACCAGTCTATACATGCATACTCAAATATACGTATGTACATATTTTACCTTAAGTCATGCATACAAGTCTATACATGCATACTCAAATATATGTATGTACATATCTTATTATAGTCATGCATACAAGTCTATACATGAATACTCAAATATATGTATGTACATATTTTACCCTAAGTCATGCATACCAGTCTATACATGCATACTCAAACATATTATTGTACATATTTTACCCTTAGTCATGCATACCAGTCTATACATGCATACTCAAATATATTATTGTACATATTTTACTCTAAGTCATGTATACCAGTCTATACATGAATACTCAAATATATGTATGTACATATTTTACCCTTAGTCATGTATACCAGTCTATACATGCATACTCAAATATATGTATGTACATATTTTACCCTTAGTCATGCATACCAGGCTATACATGCATACTCAAATATATGTATGTACATATTTTACCCTTAGTCATGCATACCAGGCTATAAATGCATACTCAAATATATGTATGTACATATTTTACCCTTAGTCATGCATACCAGGCTATACATGAATACTCAAATATATGTATGTACATATTTTACCTTTAGTCATGCATACCAGGCTATACATGCATACTCAAATATATGTATGTACATATTTTACCCTTAGTCATGCATACCAGGCTATACATGCATACTCAAATATATGTATGTACATATTTTACCCTAAGTCATGTATACATGCATACTCAAATATATGTATGTACATATTTTACCCTTAGTCATGCATACAAGTCTATACATGCATACTCAAATATATGTATGTACATATTTTACCCTAAGTCATGCATACCAGTCTATACATGCATACTCAAATATATGTATGTACATATTTTACCCTAAGTCATGTATACATGCATACTCAAATATATGTATGTACATATTTTACCCTTAGTCATGTATACCAGTCTATACATGCATACTCAAATATATGTATGTACATATTTTACCCTTAGTCATGCATACCAGTCTATACATGCATACTCAAATATATGTATGTACATATCTTACCCTAAGTCATGCATACCAGTCTATACATGCATAATCAAATATATGTATGCACATATTTTACCCTTAGTCATGTATACCAGTCTATACATGCATACTCAAATATATGTATGTACATATTTTACCTTTAGTCATGTATACCAGTCTATACATGCATACTCAAATATATGTTTGTACATATTTTACCCTAAGTCATGCATACCAGGCTATACATGCATACTCAAATATATGTATGTACATATTTTACCCTAAGTCATGCATACCAGGCTATACATGCATACTCAAATATATAATTGTACATATTTTACCCTTAGTTATGCATACCAGGTTATACATGCATACTCAAATATATGTATGTACATATTTTACTCTAAGTCATGCATACCAGGCTATACATGCATACTCAAATATATGTATGTACATATTTTACCCTTAGTCATGCATACCAGTCTATACATGCATACTCAAATATATGTATGTACATATTTTACCCTTAGTCAAGTATACCAGTCTATACATGCATACTCAAATATATGTATGTACATATTTTACCCTTAGTCATGCATACCAGGCTATACATGCATACTCAAATATATGTATGTACATATTTTACCCTTAGTCATGCATACCAGGCTATACATGAATACTCAAATATATGTATGTACATATCTTACCCTAAGTCATGCATACCAGTCTATACATGCATAATCAAATATATGTATGTACATATTTTACATATCATGTATACCAGTCTATACATGCATGTACATATTTTACCCTTAGTCATGCATACCAGTCTATACATGCATACTCAAATATATGTATGTACATATTTTACCCTTTAGTCATGCATACCAGTCTATACATGCATACTCAAATATATGTATGTACATATTTTACCCTAAGTCATGCATACCAGTCTATACATGCATACTCAAATATATGTATGTACATATTTTACCCTAAGTCATGCATACCAGTCTATACATGCATACTCAAATATATGTATTGTACATATTTTACCCTTAGTTATGCATACCAGGTTATACATGCATACTCAAATATATGTATGTACATATTTTACATCCTAATGTCATGCATACCAGGCTATACATGCATACTCAAATATATGTATGTTATTTTAATTCATATTTTACCCTTAGTCATGCATACCAGTCTATACATGCATACTCAAATATATGTATGTACATATTTTACCCTTAGTCATGTATACCAGTCTATACATGCATACTCAAATATATGTATGTACATATTTTACCCTTAGTCATGCATACCAGTCTATACATGCATACTCAAATATATGTATGTATGTATGTAATTTTACCCTTTAGTCATGCATACCAGGCTATACATGCATACTCAAATATATGTATGCACATATTTTACCCTTAGTCATGCATATCAGTCTAAACATGTGTACACAAATATCTGTATGCACATATTTTACACTAAGTCATGCATATCAGTCTATACATGTGTACACAAATATCTGTATTCACATATTTTACCTTTAGTCATGTATGTCAGCCTATACAAGTGTACACAAATATCTGTTGTACATATTTTACCTTTAGTCATGTATGTCAGTCTATACAAGTGTACACAAATATCTGTATGCACATATTTTACCTTTAGTCATGTATGTCAGTCTATACAAGTGTACACAAATACCTGTATGTACATATTTTACCCTTAGTCATGCCTACCAGTCTACATGTATACACAAATATATGTATGTTCATATTTTCCCTTAGTCATGCATACCAGTAAATATATGCATACATATATTATTTCATAAAATACATTAATACCCTCAGGCATACCTACTAGTCTATACATGTGAACTCAAACATATGTACCCGGGTTCGAATCCCCACATGGGTACAATGTGTGAAGCCCATTTCTGGTGTCCCCCGCCGTGATGTTGCTGGAATATTGCTAAAAGCGGCGTAAAACCAAACTCAGTCAGTCAGTCAGTCAAACATATGTATGTACATACTTTACCCTTAGTCATGCCTACCAGTCTATGCATGTGTACACAAATATTTGTATGTTCATATTGTACAGAGTAGTGTTGAGAGTAATACAGCTGTATAGGTGTTTAACTATACAGCTGTATTACTTCATTAGTCAGTGTACAAATTCACTTTTCTGGATAGATATATAGAATAATTGTGTCACAGCCTTGCAGTATTTCCTGATATTTCGACTGAATACAACCCCGTGAACTGCGTATGGATTAGAATGTTTAAAAGAAATGAAACTCCCCATACAAACAGAGCAAACTCCGTAAATCACCGACAGAAAGGATAATTATGGATATTTAACATTTCAGTTGTGGTATAGATTAGATTGTCACATTCTACTTCTTATTTCCCTTTGCTCTTAATATTCATCAAGGAGTAAATCTGAAAAGATCAAATCTATAAAATCCAATGATTAAATAGCGAAATGTATTCACATGGAGTATAAAAAGGTATTTGCATCCATCAAAAACCGCTTACTTATTACAAGTATACCTATAATATATACTAATTCATATATCTATACTATATACCAAATTATATATCTATAGTATATACTAGATTATATACCTATAGTGTATACTAAATTATATACCTATACTATATACTAAATTATATACCTATAGTATATACTAAATTATATACCTATAGTATGTAATGTGTTTCGCTTCAGAGAACAACCCATGTACAAAGTGATCACTCTACTTCAACATTTGCACTCAGCTAATGACGTCTCTGTTGTGCAGTGTTAAAAGCGCAGATTATTTATTATCACTAAAGTTAATACTCTTCTACCACATGCTGTTTCTAACACAGCTTTAATATAAAACCATTTACATTACATGAAAAGGGATTTTTGTTGGCGAGACTGATGCATCGGTAATTAAATAGACCCAAGCTTTTCAAATGCCAAAATGTCCATTAGTACATCGCCCTATTAAAGACGCATGCATTGGAATTGAACAGTCACTTCTCAACTCGTCTTTAAATTGTCATTAACCTAACATTCAGATACCCTCCTACGTTTTAACAAGACAGTTGTGATGAACACACACCAATACTGGTCGATTTCAAATTATCAATGTAATGGATCAGATGTTTTATAATATGAGTAAATACACGTATATGCTTCGAACAAAATGAGCTTTCCATTGTGACCATGACTACTAACTCGCACCTACATCATCTGTAAATGAAGGTGCGATGAAACACTTTCCATAAGAAATATGTGCAGTTTATTTTGAGATGGAACATTTTCACACCTGATTTTAAAATAAAACGCGCAAATGCAGTAAATTTTAAGGAGCGGCTATATGAAAGGTGTGTAGGCGACTCTCCAATAGCCTGTTTGAACAGAAATTGAAATATAAATACCATGTATTGAAAAGCCTTTTCCAGGAGAGGACATTCGATTTCTTTCCAGAAAACAAAGTTATACGAAGGAAAGATGGCGCCGACCTTATCAACGTTTTCAGTTGTAGCCTCTTACCAACCCAGTGTATTTTGAATGTGAGTGGGTGAGTGGGTGAGTGACTGAATGGCTGAGTGGGGAGGGAGGGATGACAGGGAGAATGAGCGAGTGAAGAAATGAGTGACCCATTTAAGTTATCGAATTGGGACCTTCGGCTTGACGAGGGAACTCGGTAACCACTGGTTCACCCAACCTACCCCGCATATAAAGTTTCGTCATGTATCCTTGACACAAGGGACCAAGCAAAGTATTGTTAATGATTAAGTAATATCGTCATAACCAAATTCATTTTAGTCTTTCAACTTTCAAATATACATAGTCATATACTTACTACTTACATTATGTTACTACTTACTACTACTAGGCGACAGTAAGCAATTAATAATTCTACATCACACTGACTACTTCGATTGTTTGTTTGCTTAAAAACGACACATTCCAGCTGCATCACGACTATTTGTACAAAAACAACTCCGTACCATAGCGTCCACGGATCGACATCATGAGCATCGAACCATGCAATGTGGATGCAGTGGCATACATTACGAAACCACCGGATCCCTCGGTCGCCTCTAATACGAACTAACGTGAAATGCACACATTGTACCATTGACTGACTGACTGAGTTTGGTTTTACGCCGCTTTTAGCAATATTCCAGCAACATCACGGCGGGGGACACCAGAAATGGGCTTCACACATTGACAAATTGGGACATATTCAATTAGTTTAAGCTTATGTTTTAAACAAATACCTACATTTTGACAACAAATATAATCTTACCATTTTAACACTATGAAGACAGCAGAGTTCTGTCCACAATCATTAGAGTACATTGTATGAGATCATATATGACATCTGACAGTGATGGTATAAGGTGTTTAACTACAAGGTGTTTTCATTAGTCAATGTACAAGACACTTTTCTGAACAAATAATTAGAATAATTGTGTTTTAGCCCTGCAGTGCTTCCTCATATTCTGCTGAATGCAGTCCCATGAAATTGATTAGAAAGTTTAAATATATAGAAACTATAAGGTGTACAAAGCAATCTTTGTAAATCAAACAATGGAAAGGACATGTTTAATCACGTATATTTCATACTCCATCTATGGTTCATATTTGGATTAGATTGTTATATTCTACTTATTATTTCCCTTGGCGCATAACATTCCGATGATTAAATAGCGAAATTTATTCACATGGGACACAAATAGGTATTAGCATCCACCAAAAACTGCTTACCTAGTTAATAGTTAAAATTATATGCCTATAGTGTGTAATGTGTTTCGTTTTAGAGATCAGTTCATACACGAGTGATCATTGCTAATTGCTTCCATGTTAATCTCTTGACATTGTCTTTTATTATTTAATGAGCAATTTGGATGCAATGACATGCATTAAAAATACCAGATCTCCTTAGTCGCCTCTTTATGAACTAGCATGAAGTGCACACGTTGCCTACCATTGACAAACTTGGATATATTCAAATAGTTCGAGGCTCATAATATGTTTGAAACAAATAAGTATATTTGGTGAAAATATATATCTCTCGATTTTAACACTATCCTCGTATCGGATTACACACTGTACAATAACGAGATCTTCCTTATGGTATTCATATCTGGTGTTACCCACCGTGATATTGCTGGAATATTGCTAAAAGCGGCGTAAAACTATACTCGCTCACTATACTGATTCATTTTGTTATCAAGACAAAATACATGAATATCGATCGTCGTTAACCTCTGTGTAATTATTTTATGTATAACATTAATGTTTTAATTACAAACTGATATTTGTCACCTATTTGATGGTAATATGACATACACATGAACATTTAGTATCATAAACAATAGGATACAACTCTGACAACATAAGCCGAATATATATTGATTAAAGGCCATCAATATTGGTGTATTTTGTGCTGATAATAAAAATATAATGAAGTCTTTATCGTACAAGGTATGCTTTTGTTTATCATGCTGAATGTTTCAATATATATATAAAATGCAGGATATCAAAATCATATTTATTATATATGTGTGTGCTTGTCCTGCTTATCTTGTCTGAGTTGTATTGAAATACCCATTGCGTTTACCTGTCTGCGTATAGCGTTTACCTGTCTGCGTATAATGTACCTGTTATAAGTGTACATTTGCTCAGCTCATTTTGTTGGTAGTGTTTGTGGATAGGGATATGATCTACTTGAAGATAAGCGGAAACGGTTTGGTTCTATACGACACAGCATCGGCTAAAAACAATAACTTAGAGAAAACAATCACGTGACTAAACCATACACTAATATATTGACACTGACAGCAGGGTGAAAACAGTTACCACAAATTATCTTTGACAATTTCTGCAGTTTAATGAATGTTATAAAGTGAATTGCTGTGAAATATGAGTAATTATTTTAAGTTAGGTTCACATTGTCCTTTACATTGTGTAGTTGATATGAATAAAAACAAAAACACACGCTGATTGACTATCATAAATAAATAAAACAAGAATGTCTCAATGCTTGTTATGTGTCATAATCTAGTTGAATCGGGTATCTACTCTTCAGCAATAAAGCCCATTAGCATAAACAGATTAACATTAACGAATGTACGAAAATCATCCCGTGACAGAGCTTCACAAAACTATGAAAATAATGACATTGATCTCGCATTAATAAACTAACAATATATTGGTGGTGGTGACGAATGTCTAAGGAAATAAACGACAATGACACCTGCTATTTAAAACAGAGGCTGTCTGCAAATATATGTTTCTCTGCCACGAAGTTCTGTGCACTGTACATATATGTGTTAAGGGAAATATATCGCCGACATGTCCGATTCGCTTGGTGACATTGTCTCATATCTATGTTGAACATACACAACGGAAATATACACATCAACATACGTCTAAATGTTATTGAGTGTTATTACAAGGACAATAGGTCTTACCTTCCACCTGACATGACTGGCGCACAGGTGTGTTTGAAGGCAAGTGCGAACAGCATAACCTGAGCTACAGTGTGTCAGTTAGCCCTTATCACATTGTCGTCACATCTGTGTCATGTAAAGACCTTGACCTTTGGACTCATTGCCTCGAATCGAGGGCATGTCAGACACGCCCCCTGCCGGCACACACCTTTTGCGAGCCCCGTTTGTCTTTGGTGCTGTAGATCGACCAGGCTGCACGCTACATTTGCCGGTTTCGATTAATTTCGATATTGAGCCGACTTTCAGAAATGAAATCAGTAAAATAGACGATAGGGTAAATTCATAGTGTCCTCACTATCGTCTTTCGCTGACTGTCAATGTTTTCCTTGAGTGGGGTGTGGGGTGGGGTGGGGTTGGGGTGGGAGTTGGGGTGGGTGCAACTTAAATATTTCGTACGATAAGTCTTACAGGGTGGGCATGCATGTTAATCTCATGTAAACTTCAGTATGAATACAAGCCAGTGAATGCTATGACGAATGTAGATAGGTGTAGAGGCTCGCTGTAACACATTATCGACAGTCGTCGTGGAAAATATTTATAAGGTGATTGGATCCCGAGTTGTTTCAAGAGCTCAGGATTTAAACCATCAGAATGCCGCGCCAGTATGTATTTGAATGTATACCTTGTGTCCGATATAATGTGCACTATACATATTTAATTCGACTTTTGGGATGTGATGATATTGTTAACTGCATATAAATGAAATGAACAACACAGCGCAATTGTGTCTGCCTTTGAATACTAATGTGATCGCGTTTGAGTGACATGTATTGGTGTGTGGGTGTATGAAGTGACGTTAGGTTCGTGATTATTGACCCATACCACAGCTAAACATGAATAGTGTATCTATGCTGACTAGGTAGCTATAGTTCCTGCTTTCGTCGTTTATGCCGAGCGTCAGACAAAATATAAGCGCTGTGGAAGTGTGTGTTGTGCGAGTGTGCGTGCATGCGTACATATGTATGCGTGTGTGCAGGGCCTGTGCACTGTCATCTATCATACACCCTGTTCATGCTAACTGACCATTATGTGAAACCCCTTTATTAAATTTTAAGTTTAAACATATTTGAAAAATTTCGCCATGAACCGAAAAGGGCTCCACACCACCGACCGCCCCCTTCTCCCGGCAGACGACATACCGAAGTGCTGTCGAAGTACGGATATGCTAGTGTGGGTGCAGGCGTACATATATATGCATCTATATGCGTATATATGCGTGGGCGGTGGGGTAGCCTAGTGGTTAAAGCGTTGGCTCGTCACGCCGAAGACCCGGGTTCGATTCCCCATATGGGCACAATGTGTGAAGCCCATTTCTGGTGTCCCCCGCCGTGGAATATTGCTAAAAGCGGCGTAAAACTAAACTCAGTCAGTCAGTCAGTATATATGCGTCTGAACAATTTTCGCCATGGCCCGAAATGGGTTCCACACCACCGACCGTCCCCTTCTCCCGGCAGATGACACACCCGAGTATTTAATACGCCTTCAGGTTTGTGTGTAAATCTCCAAGTGGGCGGGTCGTGTGTGGTGTGAAGAACAGGCATGGGTGAGTGTTAAACTGAGGATTTGGACTGAATATCATATGACTCAAACGTCATAACCGTTTCTTTATGATAGTAGTTTGTGTTATACAAAATAATTAAAATAAATAATTAAATAAATGAAACAAATACAAAACAATTTACAGATTTACACATGTTATTATGTACTCAACCTCTCGGACAATGGCGGAGCTGATAATCGAATATTTACAACACGTCAATAGTTCTTGTTGGAGTTAAGTGTAAGAAGCATGTGGTTCTCTGCTACATGTTTCGCAGGAAGTTGAGAATGATATGATATTGCTCCCTTCACTGAGTGTCCAGTGAAGGGACCTGGACGCACACTGTGGGTTGGATACGTAAAGCAGGAAATCTTTTTGCATGTTATGGTTACATGTTAAATGAACAAAACAGTAGATTACTGGGCCCCGAGACAGAAAGAAAGTGCCCTCACGCACGCACGCACGCACGCACGCACGCACGCACGCACACACACACACACACACACACACACATACAGGCACGCACTCGCGCACGCACGCACGCAATAAGAGTATGATGTGTGATAAGTCAGCAATCTATCTGTTCCTATGCATGTCTGAGAGTTACACAAGCATATATATTAGGTCCTAATGGATGGCCTGAAGCCTACATCTGTCCATCAAATGTACGTATTTTAATCTATCAGTGTTCATGTGTAACCTTTCTGGGACATCACTATAACGTTATGTAACATAAGGAAGCGCAGCTAGCAGTTCATGCACACAGTTTTGTATTATAAGACAAATACAACGCAGAGGATCCAAGTACAATCATACAAAGGCGAGTTGACGCAAAAGTGTCTCAAAGCTTCAAACAGCTGTACCAATATTTAAGTTACATTCTGTTTGAAGCTGTCAACATAAATAATAACATGTCCATATCAAATTTTGATGCAAATGATATGATTATCTTTCTTAGTGAGTGAGTGAGTTTTACGCCGCACTCAGCAATATTACAGCTATATGGCGGCGGTTTGTAAATATTCGAGTCTGGACCAGACAATCCAGTGATCAACAGCATGAGCATCGATCGATTATCTTTCTTAGACTATGAAGTCATTTGCTCGTTGTTTTTCGTCCACCAGTCTAATATGTTAATCTGACCTGTTTTGTATGTCTATATATATGTATACTGCGTGACACGCAAATAAAATATCTGCTTACTCACTCACTCACTCACTCACTCACTCACTCACTCACTCACTCACTCAGGGAGGCCTGTAACAATGACAACGCATAGCTTAGGTAGATGGGAGGGTTAGCACGCGAAGTCTACAGTATGATCAAAGGGATAGTGACGCCTGTAATATACACAATGGGATTATGACTGATGGTGATCTTTGATGAGTTGGCAGTATGCAGGAGGAATGTAATAGTCTTTGTAATATTTGGGAGTTGTCTGGGAGCATATTAGTTGCTCTCATCATTGTTCCAAACAGTATTTTTTTCACAACGAGACGATATAAGGAATAAGCAGGACAGTAGGCCTACAGACAATCTAAACCAAACTGGGGTATATAGCAACATGTATCTTCACCCACACATAAGGTGGCCATACACTTGATCTCGTCATCACCAAGTCAGATGACGTCATAGTTTCGTCAGTAGACGTCGTTGATCATGGCCTCTCTGATCACTTTAGTGTGTTTACCTCCCTTAATCTACAGAAGTCTGGACCATTACGGAAATGTGTTACATACCGGAAGACACGTGACATTGATGTCGACAGATTTGTCACTGACGTCAGTGAGTGTTTCTTGAGCAGACCAGTTTTAGATTCCAGGTCAACAGGTGCACACATTGTGGATAACAAGCCTACAGCATACAACGATGTATTGTCTGAAGTTCTTGATCTTCATGCTCCAAAGAAAAGTGCAAGAATTGTCATACGACCAAAATCAGTTTGGATTACTAAGGATATTCTCAAAGCAAAACATGAACGGCGTCGGGCAGAAAAGACCAGGCGAAGTACCAAACTGGAAGTTCACAGGCAAATATTCCAGCATGCTCGTAATACAGTTAATGAGATTGTTAATAAATCCAAGTTAGTCCACATCAAAGACAGTATTAGTCAAAATAAGCACAACTCCAAACAGTTGTTTTCCATGGTCAAGAAGTTGACCGAGGTGAAGGTGATGACTGCTGACCGAAGTGAGTCAGAATCCAAACATCAGGCTAACACTTTGTTGAGTTCTTTACCAACAAAGTTGACAAGATAGTGTCGGACATTACCAGACAACAATCACATCAGGACCCTTTGATGTATGACAGTAAATTTCACGGTTTAGGACTTTATCATTTCTACCAAATCTGTGGATCAGATTTCATTCAGCTTGTTCAGGAGGCCCCATGCAAATCGTGCCAACTTGATGCAGTGCCAACGTGGTTATTACCGGTAGTGACGACAGCAGCATGGTCTGTGATCAACAACTCTCTTGACTCTGGTATAGTACCTCACTGTTTCATGTCTTTTGGGTATTCCAGGTTTAATATATAGTAAAATGTTTATTATATGAGATAATTCGTTCTTTGTTGTTAAAATACAAACGAAAGCTTTCTATATCGCATAATTGACATAATTCGGTTTTCAATGGAAAGTTTTCTTCCTTTTTTACATATAGGTGTCATTAACCAAGCCGATGTATACACTTCCAACTGACTGACATAACCCTATAAATCCAAAACCATGGGAAAATAGAAGATTCCTTATATACGATACCCATGTAGTTTTTCCCATGTTATCTAAATGTTATAAGCTGTTTTGGGGAGACGTTGTTCGTGCATTTGAAGAATTTTGAACCAGAATTTTAAACATTTAATTTGAGAATTAACATATAATATGTATCCACCAAATTCATCATACACCATACAATTTGGGTTGGAGAATCCAACACAAAGGAATCTTCTCCATGTTAATAAGTGAACATTCTCTAAACAGTTAATATTATAACGCTGAAATCCCATTACTTCAGAGCCATATGGTAAAATTGGTTGTATCTGGGTATCAAAGAGCTAAAGAATATACTAGGTAGCATCGTTGAAACTTCCAACTTTGTGGAAATATACATTACACTTATATACTTCAGTATATCTATATGACTAGAGGGGTTCAGTACTGGCCGAAACTTATTAATATAAACGAAAATAGGCTGCCTTTGCAATGCTATAATATGTTGCTGTCACAAGATGAAGGTGGAAGAACAAATTGGGTTACACATTTCCAAAACATTTTGTTTAGACTTGGCTTTGGAATTGCTTGGGTTGCACAAGATGTAGGGCACCTCGATACCATTATTTCAGCATTTAAGCAAAGGCTGTTTAATAATTTCCATCAAAACTTGGACTCAGAATTTGGGTGTTTTATCAAAGACACAATACTACAAGCAGTTTAAATAATTATAAAATGTTGAATTGTGTTTATCATCAGATTTTCCTATTTGTATTAGGTCTGCCATCGCAAGATTCAGATGTTGTAATTATGGACTAGCAGTAGAAACAGGCCGTTATGATGGTACTGAATATTTAAGGCGATTCTGCCCTTTTTGCCTTAAAGAAGGATTATCTTTTGTGTAAGACGAATACCATATATTATTTGTGTGTAAACAATATGCAACCTTAAGAAGCTCATACATTTTCAAACATGTGACATCAGTATCACATCAGTCTTTTATAAATATTATGGCATCAGATAAATGTAGTGTTGTCTATGATATTGGTCAGTTCCTACTTAAGGTGTATAAACTTAGAATTGCCCTTACATGTGAAATGAGGTGTGTGACATGTAAATCCATATGCATGACAACTCTTGCAGGGAATAATTCATGGACTCTACTGTGTATTTATGCGCAGATTGTGAAAGTTAATCCATGACTGTATTTTGGGCCAATGGCCTTGGTACTGGAATAAAATGTCTGTCTGTCTGACTTATTAAAGCTTTCTTTGCACCCACTGATATATCGTGGACACATTTGTTCAACTTCATTGTGTGTGACAGATTCCTAAATATGGATAATGATCGACTATACTGACTAACTGTTCAACAAATAACCATATTTCTTTCAGCGATTGGAACACCTTTATTAACGATCACAATTTTTAGTTTTTTTCTAGATTCACTGATACGTCCAGTTCCTTTGTGTATGCATTTAGAATAATTAGTAGTCTTTGAAGACTGATAACAGTATCTGACACTAAAATGACATCGTCTGCAAAAAGTAACATCAAAATTTCAATTCGGTCTGGAAACATTTGGATACCGTGTTAACCATTTGAAGCTATTTCAAAATATAATTCATTAATGAAAAATGAAAATAAGATCGGACTCAAAATACAGCCTTGACTTAACCCCAAAGGACAATCAAAGAAATCTGTTTTACCATCCATGTCACGAATACATGACATCACATTATAATATATTGCTTTTATAATAAGAAACATTTTCCCTCGCAGTCCAACTTTCCGTTGACATTTCCATAGCTTAGAGCTATTAACTGAATCAAAATCTTTTTGAAATCTACAAATGCTACATACAATATATGCCTTCGTCGTGGCAAAGTCTTTTGGAAAAGTACATAAAGTGTAAATATATGATCTGAGGTAGAATAATTCTTTCCAAAGCCAGCATGAAATTCAGAAATTTTATCTCGCATGTTGACCCATTTAGGAATTCTATTAATTAATATTGTTGTAAATACTTAAAAAAAAAAAAATACCTATGTAGTTGTCGGGATTACTCCGGTCACCTTTATTTTAGTTTATTTATTCTATTATTATCATTATAGAACATAACCAACTGTTTGGGAAAACACCTTCTTCTAATAGCTTATTAAAACATTTGAAAGAAAATGCATAACTACAAACCTGGAACACTTCAACAATTCAATAATTATACCATCAACTTTGATTTCCGAAAACAATTCTTATATTTATTCCTACCTTCACAATATTTCTTTCGGTCAAAACTAGTACGAGTTGTTCTAAGTTTCGTAGTACTATCGGGCGTGACGTCTTGCTGCTCTACATTCAGTATTAAGGGAAATCCATTTATCCATATTCCGTTCTAATTCTTGTCTCATACAAGATGATGAATCCAGCATTATATGAACAAAATCATCAATTGCACCCTCAATGCTATTATCGAGATACTCGAATAATAATAGACGTTATGCTTTACTTGACGTTTTGCTTTACTATGATACTTGTCAGATAATTCGTCATTCCATATTAGTTTCATTCTAGTGACACCTTCCGGTTTTAGTTTCTTTGTTTGATTCATATAGAGCAATCTAAAGGCAATTCCACAGGTAAATAATCAGATTCCAGACGATCGCCAATTTTCAGCATGATAATATAATCAAAGAAATCGGGAGAACATGTGAAATAATCATTAACGCGAGCACCTTGATTTCCACAGTGGGTAAATTATCCCAATGTATCACCATACACTTTCCCATTGACAATGAACACCTGAAATGCATACACCATATCTATCAGCAGCTGGCCGATCTCCATGTTTTCATCTTCCGGAAATGGACAGCTACTATGAACAACATCGTTTTGTAAATCGGCGTGAGGATTATTTAGTTCACCTGACCGATCATTCCACATACCACAATTATGTAAACTTCGATTGACTATCTAATAAAACCTCTTCAAGCTGATCAATACTACAATCTGAGCTCACGTGGTTATAATACGGCGACCCAGCTGGTGGTATGTATATAGCAAGTTTACATTTTTATCTGTTTAAGTAACACCTTGATATGTTCAAAGGGCGGTGGGGTAGCCTAGTGGTTAAAGCGTTGGCTCGTCACGCCGAAGACCCGGGTTCGAATCCCCACATGGTAACAATGTGTGAAGCCCATTTCTGGTGTCCCCCGCCGAGATGTTGCTGGAATATTGCTAAAAGCGGCGTAAAACCAAACTCAGTCAGTCAGTGATATGTTCAAACCCAGGAGGTTATCTACATCTGGTTCAATTAACTTACAACATTTACTCACGAATTGATGGGCACATACACATACACCACCTGATCTGAGAGCCTGACGTACCCAGATATGTTTTTGGCTGGGCTGAAATAAATGCCATAGTCAACTAACAAGTTGTTGCCAAATCTGCTGTCCACAAAAGTTTCCACAAGACAGTATGATATTATTTGATATTGTTTTAGGTATGATATATAATCATCGTCAAGAGTTTTGTTTCGAAGTCCATTAATGTTCCAACAGTATCGCCTGGACAGTCAACGTTTAATGTAGCACCGGTGTTAACTTTGTTAGGTGCTTGTGGGATACTACCCGGGCTTCGACCAGTACCCTATCTTGCAGACACATTTGAGAATGATTTTCCGACCGTTCTTTTTGGTAATGATCGGCCTCCCTCTGTTGTTTTTGTAGTGCTAGGCATCACCAGACCCGTGAAGATCCGGGGTAGAATAGGTCTTCAGCAACCCATGCTTGCCACAAAAGGCGATTATGCGTGTCGTAAGAGGCGACTAACGGGATCGGGTGGTCAGGCTCACTGACTTGGTTCCCGATGTCGTCGGTTCCCAATTGCACAGATCGATGCTCATGCTGTTGATCCCTGGATTAACTGGTCCAGACTCGATTATTTACAGACCGCCACCATATAGCTGTAATATTGCTGAGTGCGGCGTAAAACTAAACTCACTCACTAGGCATCACCGTGGTTGGTGTTGTTCCAGTTGTGCGAGGCTTTGTTATCAACCGTCCATATTTGAGATGACTCGAAATTCCAAGTCCTCCTTCAACTGCTGAAACGTGGGTCTCGCTTTTCCAAGGCACCTTCCTTGACTTTCTCGTCAAACATAACTTTAGTCGTGCAAACATTGAACGAGAACGAGTTTGTGTTGCATTTTCACGTTTAACGCCAAGCCTGTGTGCAGGTGTGGTGTCCAACGATTGCCACGTTTTGAATTTAGCATGTTTATTGAGGGTGGATACCACAGTCTTTACACGCCATTGAGTTTTCTTCGCATGCAGGTTTAATGAATCCGTTGAATGAGAATATTGTTGCGTCTGCCATATGTCTCAGGTCTGTCTAGTATATTATCAATTCTTGACATGTGATCAAACCGTGTATCAACCTTGCCTGAAAGTGTGTCGATCACCTCATGCATTTTATCATGGTTTTGTTTCATGGTGTTCAGATCACTATTAAGTTCTGTAACAGGGCCTGGTTAAAGCGTTCGCTCGTCATGCAGAAGACCCTGGTTCGATTCCCCGCATGGGTACAGTGTGTGAAGCCGATTTCTCGTGTCCCCTGCCGTGATGTTGCGGCTAAAACCATACCCACTCACTTCCAGGTTTTTAACTTAGAATCAATATTGTAACACATAAATGGGCAAAAGAAGGGAAATGCCTTGACAAAAAACAAAGAACAACCAGCAAGACAGAACCCAACCTTTTTTCCCCCAAGTATCTGAAAATGCAACAGAAACTCGTTAGCTTGCACATCTGACGTCACTCGATTTGACGTCTGTAGGAAGCCAACGAGAACAATATATATCAGAACTATAACTACGTGATTCAACAGCCAGTTCTGATCACAATATACTAGTGATAGATCTTAGAATTAATAAGATCATATAACAACCCTTCCTTAAAAAGGTAAACGTCTGGCCTTCTAACAATTTAGTTCATCTTCAAATCATTACACCAGTCCTCATGAAGCTTCACTAGCTACCAGAATACGTCAAGGCAGACTTTCCTTCTTCCCAACAAATGTGTGTGTGTGTGTTACTTGGCTGATCTATCGGTAATATACAAACCCCCACGCCTTTAAGAACTGAAATTCTACTTTTCACTACCCCAGAGAAAATCTGGACAGTCAGTTGTGCGAGAAAGGATGGAGACGGCACTCTATAACTTTCTTGGCACTTGTGCATGTGCTTCTTGAACACCTGGCTGTCCGTTTCTTTGCACTCCTCCCTCGTAACGAATAGTGAACTGTAAAAATATTTTAATGATAGTTTGTTAAACAACTTTTTATTTTTAGGGCTTAAATTTTGCAAAAAACACACAGAGTTGGTCTGATGTTTGGTTATGATCAGCGTTTCATTGAGTATTATACGTTTATTAGTTTTCGAGTTAGATTATAATTCATCGGTCCGCTTTTGAGCCAAACAGACTGTATGTATGGTTGAATATAATAATATGTTTTCTGACGCATGTATTTCAGAATTATGTTGAGCATTCTGAACATAATCTGCCAACATTTCAAGAAAAGACCATTATTCATTTGTAAAACCAGTTTTATTTGTCCATTCATCTTATCTGCGAGCCTGTTTAATATTAAAATGGTATGAAGTGCGCATTAACATTGCTTTGCGATCCAGTCGCCACAGTCTAGGGGTGCTGTCGGCCACAGCGTGTAAGGGCTCAAGCGTATACAACAGAATAGTGACATTTGAAAGGTACTTCCTTCAGATAAAATATGCACAACTATTTATGCAACAGCCATAGTTTCCAGGCTGTTCTCATGTGTATGGGGTTCTGCTGACGTATAGAACACTTCTCAGGCCGCGGCGCTGAATGGCGGCATGTGGAATCACTGTTTGAAAGCCCCTGTCTCACATGTGATATCGCCATACGTAATCCAGGACGGAAGTTGCTACTTTCACCCATGAGCAAATGGGTACCCTTTATGATGAATCGTGCTTCTACATACACTAAACGTCAAAAGAAACGTTACCCTCCTTCCTTATTGACGGAGGTACCTATCTTCAGCTGGCGTTGTGATGCGTGGACGTCCACGTCTGTCTACGATGACCCCAGTCTGTCTGAAGCCCTGAATATGTCTTACAACCGTCATACGATGACATCCGAGGGCGTTGGCAACAGCATTGTACGTCGAACCCATCTGCACCATCCCAATGGCTCTTTCTCTCTCTTCAGCTGTTAATCGTGGCATATTTCTCGTACTTGTGTATCATATCATGTCTTCTAGGCTCTCTTTATATCCTATAGAATCATTTTCAGTGAAATGGAAGCAAATACTTCTTGAATATTGCTGCGTTTTGGCGATTGATATTGCTATGTGTAAACAGAAAATGGAAAAATGTTACTTTGCAAGCAAAAATGTTAACAAAGATAATTTTAGATGTTCCTAAACAATTTTTTCACAATATCACAGACACTTGTTTTCACTAATGCAAATCAGCAGAAAATGTTTTTAAAGACTGAAATCATAGGAATGATTATTTTACAATTTTACACACTCTACAACAGTTGTTTCTTGTTTTAATAGTTGACAAATGGTGACTTTAAATGGTTTATCTTTGTCCCAAAGTAGAATTTTATTTCAAGCTTTCTTTTGGACATCTAAATCACTGTTATTGGTTTATTTCGGCATGGACGAAAATAGGACAATTTAACTCTTCTGAAAAAGATGCATTTCACCTAATATGAATGCATTTGAGAATTTCTTTTTCGTGATTTGCATAAAGATGTGTTATTCAGCTTTCTTGTAAACTAATCCCTTCTAACATATCTTTGATATCTTCATAAAGGTATGAGGGTAACGTTTCTTTTGGCGTTTAGTGTATTTTCATGTTAATACATGTTTGAATCGGAGCATCGACTATTAACTTGACTCAAAGTTATATGTTATCCTCGGATGCGTTAAAAGTGTTGCTCAATCCCGTCCATTTTCCTCAAAATGCCTTCATCATATGAACTGAAATAAATCGAATCTACTGTTCGTAAATCTTGATGTGATCAACTGGCCAGAAACTGGTATACAATGCCAGGCCTCCATCGTTAGTTCAGGTCTTTACACATCCCTCTGATTGAGAGTTTAGTAGAACTCTGAATCTGTTTTTTGTATCACTTTATTTCTTTTTGAAAGGTACAGGGTATTACATGTTTATAGACACAATCAATTGAATAATTTGAGATACATGTATAGATAATATGATATTGTATATAATATATAATTTAATATTTTCATTTCTACATTGAGCAAACTTCGAATGAAAGAAATGTGAAGGGGTTTTCCAATGGCAACCAAGGATTGAAGAATAATTTATCATATGAATCTTCATTCAGACACGTAAACAAGAAGCAGACGAGGTGGTTTCAGTTTTGCCATTTATTCCCGTGTCAGGGAATGGCAATTTGAGAATAATGGAACAATATAATATCACCTATGAAGCTTGGGTTTAACTTCTTGCCCAAATTCCCTTACATTGATATTACCTGTATGAACAGGTACTCCTATTCATCTGTATGAAGAAAGAGGTCACCAATATTTGACATATTGTTTTGTAAATCATTTCATTTTATTGCTTCATTTTCTAGACATTGCTCTGAAGCTCTGAAGACAGGTATTTAACTATATCAGGGGCCACAGCGTTTAGAACCAAATGTCCCATGGGTTAAACAATGATGTTTGTATCAGGTTTGTCGGGATAGTAGTGTATCATATCAAATAGTTTCACAGAATCGAAACTGAATACAAAATTTCAAGCAAATCCACAGAGCATCAGCATGGAAAATCCAATTGGCAGACGGATGACGCACGCCGCACCCTTCCATAACCTTAGTAAACAGATGAGAGTAAAATGTTGTTGTCCCAGAAGCAAAGTCGACTAAGTATTTGGAAGTGTTCAAACTTCTACGTCATTAACTCACAATCCATACTGAGAGTGCATTTTGTGCAAATAGAAATAAGGGTCACCATTCAAAACTCTTAGCAAGATCATAATTCAACCACATCATGGTTGAAGTCGGGGAAATCACTCGGATCTGTTGATTCTCGTAATGACCCCATTACGAAATGTTAGGTTTAGGAAGAGAAACGTAGCTATGTGGGTTGAGGAGTACTTGAACTATCAACAGAGCCTCAAACCTGTACACGCCATCCTTCAATAAAGACACTAGATACTCTATTCTGATGTTATATTAAATGAATATATAATATGTAGTAACAATAACATTTGTCGTATTTGACATTTTGATCTCAGAGAAACAAACACCTAGTGAAACCAAACGACAAACAAATGCCAAATTCATGCAAGAAAGTAATGAGGAGGTAAGATGCCGCACGAGGGCAAAGAAATGCACAAGAAAGAGATTGAAGGTGTGGTTGACACAAGGAGTAGATCCGAGAAAAAGAACATACAAGAATGAGACAAGGAGTTGAAACACTACCACGAAGCAGATTAAAGATACAAAAGAAACATGGAATAGATCACAGGTAAGGAACACTCAAGAAGAAGAGAGGAGGTAATGAAGACGCAGGACACAGATCAAAGGTAAGGAATACACATGAAGCAGCTATGAAATAAGCATGACTCAAGCATCAGATAGAAGGTGAGAACAGAAACAACAACAAGAAGAAGAAGATCAAAGGTAAGGAATACACATGAAGCAGATATGAAGTAAGCATAACTCAAGCATCAGATAGAAGGTGAGAACAGAAACAACAAGAAGAAGAAGATCATGAAAAGTAAGGAATACACATCATGACTCAATCATCAGATAGAAGGTGAGAACAGAAACAAGAAGAAGAAGAAGACGATGAAAGGTAAGGAATACACATGAAGCAGATATGAAGTAAGCATGACTCAAGCATCAGATAGAAGGTGAGAACAGAAACAAGAAGAAGAAGAAGACGATGAAAGGTAAGGAATACACATGAAGCAGATATGAAGTAAGCATGACTCAATCATCAGATAGAAGGTGAGAACAGAAACAAGAAGAAGACGATGAAAGGTAAGGAATACACTCGAAGCAGATCTAAAGTAAGCATAACATAAGAATCAGATAGAAGGTGAGAAAAAACACTAGAAGAAGAAGATCGAAGGTAAGGAATACACACGAAGCACATTTAACGTAAGCATGATACAAGAAGAATCAGATAAAAGCTTAAGGTGATAAATGACACAACAAGCAGATGGAAGGTGAGGAATACATAAGAAGCAGTTTTAAGTAAGCATGTCACAAGAATCAGATAGACGTGAGAAAAGACACAAGAAGAAAGGTAAGGAATACACAAAATCAGGTCTAACGCAAGCATGATACAAGAAGAATCAGGTAAAAGGTGAGAAAAGACACAACAAGCAGATCAAGGTGAGGAATACACAAAGAGCAGATCTAAGGTAGGTATACCACAACAATCAGATAGACGTGAGAAATGGCAAAACAAGAAGAAGATCGAAGGTGATGAATACACAAGAAGCAGGTTAAAAGTAAGCATGGCAAAAGAATCAGATAGACGTGAGAAAAGACACAGCAAGAAGATCGAAGGTAAGGAATACACAAGAAGCAGATCTGAAGTAAGCATGACACAAGAATCAGACAGAACGTGAGAAAAGACAACAAGGAGGAGATCGAAAGAAGGAAGGAGAGACGAGAAGCATATCGAAAGTAAGGGAAAAACAAGAAGCAGGCCGAAAGTAAGGGAAACACAAGAAGCAGACCGAAAGTAAGGGAAACACAAGAAGCAAACCGAAAGTAAGGGAGACACGAGAAGCAGACCGAAAGTAAGGGAGACACCAGAAGCAGACCGAAAGTAAGGGAAACACAAGAAGCAGACCGAAAGTAAGGGAGACACAAGAAGTAGACCGAAAGTAAGGGAGACACGAGAAGCAGACCGAAAGTAAGGGGGGACATGAGAAGCAGAAGGAAAGTAAGGGAGACACGAGAAGCAGACGGAAAATAAGGGAGACACAAGAAGTAGACCGAAAGTAATGGCACAGCAAGAAGAAGATTGAAGATGATAAATACACAAGAAGCAGTTTTAGGTAAGCATGTCACAAGAATCAGAAAGAAGGTGAGAAGGACACAAGAAGAAGAAAATCGAAGGTAAGGAATACACAAAAAGAAAGCAAGTGAGACACAAGAAGTAGACCGAAAGTAAGGGAGACACGAGAAGTAGACCGAAAGTAAGGGAGACACAAGAAGTAGACCGAGAGTAAGGGAGACACAAGAAGCAGACCGAAAGTAAGGGAAACACAAGAAGCAGACCGAAAGTAAGGGAGACACAAGAAGCAGACCGAAAGTAAGGGAGACACAAAAAGTAGACCGAAAGAAAGGTGGAGACACAAGAAGCAGACCGAAAGTAAGGGAGACACAAGAAGCAGACCGAAAGTAAGGGAGACACAAGAAGCAGACCGAAAGTAAGGGAGACACGAGAAGCAGACCGAAAGTAAGGGAGACACGAGAAGCAGAAGGAAAGTAAGGGAGACACGAGAAGCAGACGGAAAATAAGGGAGACACAAGAAGTAGACCGAAAGTAATGGCACAGCAAGAAGAAGATCGAAGGTGATAAATACACAAGAAGCAGTTTTAGGTAAGCATGACACAAGAATCAGACCGAAGGTGAGAAGGACACAAGAAGAAGACCGAGAAGGTAAGGAGATACACAAAAGAAAGACAAGTGAGACACAAGAGACACAAGAAGAGACCGAAAGTAAGGGAGACACGAGAAGCAGACCGAAAGTAAGGGAGACACAGGAAGCAGACCGAAAGTAAGGGAGACACGAGAAGCAGACCGAAAGTAAAGGAGACACGGGAAGCAGACCGAGAGTAAGAGAGACACAAGAAGTAGCCCGAAAGTAAAGGAGACACAAGAAGTAGACCGAAAGTAAGGGAGACACCAGAAGCAGACCGAAAGTAAGGGAGACACAAGAAGTAGACCGAGAGGAGACACGGAAGGAGAGGGAGACACAAGAAGCAGACGGAAAGTAAGGGAGACACAAGAAGCAGACCGAGAGTAAGGGAGACACAAGAAGAAGACCGAGAGTAAGGGAGACACAAGAAGCAGACCGAAAGTAAGGGAGACACAAGAAGCAGACCGAAAGTAAGGGAGACACAAGAAGTAGACCGAAAGTAAGGGAGACACAAGAAGCAGACCGAAAGTAAGGGAGACACAAGAAGCAGACCGAAAGCAAGGCAGACACAAGAAGCAGACCGAGAGTAAGGGAGACACAAGAAGCAGACCGAAAGTAAGGGAGACACAAGAAGTAGACCGAGAGTAAGGGAGACACAAGAAGCAGACCGAAAGTAAGGGAGACACAAGAAGCAGACCGAAAGTAAGGGAGACACAAGAAGCAGACCGAAAGTAAGGGAGACACAAGAAGTAGACCGAAAGTAAGGGAGACACAAGAAGCAGACCGAAAGTAAGGGAGACACCAGAAGCAGACCGAGAGTAAGGGAGACACAAGAAGTAGACCGAAAGTAAGGGAGACACAAGAAGTAGACCGAAAGTAAGGGAGACACAAGAAGCAGACCGAAAGTAAGGGGGGACATGAGAAGCAGACCGAAAGTAAGGGAGACACAAGAAGCAGACCGGAAAGTAAGGGAGACACAAGAAGTAGACCGAAAGTAAGGGAGACACAAGAAGAAGATTGAAGAGTAAGGGAGACACAAGAAGCAGTTTTAGGTAAGGGAGACACCAGAAGCAGAGACCAGAAAGTAAGGTGAGAAGGACACAAGAAGACCGAAAGTAAGGAGAGGCAAGAAGGAAGGGAGACACACAGAAAGTAAAGTGGAGACACAAGAAGTAGACCGAAAGTAAGGGAGACACAAGAAGTAGACCGAAAGTAAGGGAGACACAAGAAGTAGACCGAGAGTAAGGGAGACACAAGAAGTAGACCGAAAGTAAGGGAGACACAAGAAGCAGACCGAAAGTAAGGGAGACACAGACAGAAGCAGACCGAAAGTAAGGGAGACACAAGAAGTAGACCGAAAGTAAGGGAGACACAAGAAGTAGACCGAAAGTAAGGGAGACACAAGAAGCAGACCGAAAGTAAGGGAGACACAAGAAGTAGACCGAAAGTAAGGGAGACACAAGAAGCAGACCGAAAGTAAGGGAGACACGAGAAGCAGACCGAAAGTAAGGGAGACACACAGAAGCAGACCGAAAGTAAGGGAGACACAAGAAGTAGACCGAAAGTAAGGGAGACACAAGAAGTAGACCGAAGGTGATAAAGACACAAGAAGCAGTTTTAGAAGCATGTCACAAGAATCAAGAAAGAAGGTGAGAAGGACACAAGAAGAAGAAGAAGACCGAAAGTAAGGGAGACACAAGAAGTAGACCGAAAGTAAGGAGACACAAGAAGTAGACCGAAAGTAAGGGAGACACAAGAAGCAGACCGAAAGTAAGGGAGACACAAGAAGCAGACCGAAAGTAAGGGAGACACGAGAAGCAGACCGAAAGTAAGGGAGACACAAGAAGCAGACCGAGAGTAAGGGAGACACAAGAAGTAGACCGAAAGTAAGGGAGACACAAGAAGTAGACCGAAAGTAAGGGAGACACCAGAAGCAGACCGAGAGTAAGGGAGACACAAGAAGTAGACCGAGAGTAAGGGAGACACAAGAAGTAGACCGAAAGTAAGGGAGACACAAGAAGTAGACCGAGAGTAAGGGAGACACAAGAAGCAGACCGAGAGTAAGGGAGACACAAGAAGCAGACCGAGAGTAAGGGAGACACAAGAAGCAGACCGAAAGTAAGGGAGACACAAGAAGTAGACTCTAAAGTAAGGGAGACACAAGAAGCAGACCGAAAGTAAGGGAGACACCAGAAGCAGACCGAGAGTAAGGGAGACACCAGAAGCAGACCGAGAGTAAGGGAGACACAAGAAGCAGACCGAAAGTAAGGGAGACACAAGAAGCAGACCGAGAGTAAGGGAGACACAAGAAGCAGACCGAAAGTAAGGGAGACACAAGAAGCAGACCGAAAGTAAGGGAGACACAAGAAGAAAGCAGACCGAAGCAGACCGAGAGTAAGGGAGACACAAGAAGTAGACCGAAAGTAAGGGAGACACAAGAAGCAGACCGAAAGTAAGGGAGACACCAGAAGCAGACCGAGAGTAAGGGAGACACCAGAAGTAGACCGAAAGTAAGGGAGACACAAGAAGTAGACCGAAAGTAACGGAGACACCAGAAGTAGACCGAAAGTAAGGGAGACACCAGAAGCGGATTGAAGTTAAATATAGCCAATGGGCACCTCGGAGGTAAGCAATTTCAGAATTTTAGCAGCAGGTCTGATATAAGGAAGCCACATGAAGCAGATTAAAGGTAACAAAGTAAGAAGAAGTTGATTGAAGGTAAGCAACACACACGAATTAGATCGGGGTGACAAAAGGATATGCGGCTTTTACTCAAAGTCTAAAAGATATGTATTTTCAAAACTGGCAAGAATAATTATCTATTTCAAGCAAATGTGACACTTACCTAATGTTTAAAAACAATATCCATACCGAATTCTATCTATCATGTTTAAATGTAACAAAGTATAGAATAAGTTTAACACGATTCCGATGCTCATCTCATGAACTTCTAATCGAGAAAGGTAGATATGTAAATATGGATAGAGAACATAGAACTTGTAAATTATGTAACACAAATGCAATTGAAGACGAGTATCATGTTCCTCTTGTATGCCCTAACTACAGTAGTCTTCGAAGCAAATATATAAGAGAAAAATATTATGTCCATCCAAACAGGCTTAAGTTTTCACTACTGCTAAACAGTTCAAATCCTAAAAAATTGAAAACCTGTCCATGTATATTTTCTGCTCATTTGTACATAGAAAACATATTGTTCCTTGAACGTGTATAAAGCAATGTATATGGTGTACTATAGGCCTGAGGCCTTTTCAGTACCGGAATAAAGATTGATATGCGGCAAACGAATGATACAACATGCAGATCAAAGGTAAGTAAGATATGTATAATAGGCCTTGGAACAAATGACATTGGAACCAGCTCGACCCTCAACAAAACAAACAGCAGATCGCCGGTATCGTAGTAAGACATTCATAGTAACATGACACAAGTACACTTTTATTCAGTAAGCCTTCCCAGAGACACATTTACCAACAGAGGAACCCAAAAGGAGCCTGACCCTACTAAACACACATCATGCCAGGCTCGAACCAGACCGACCCATTGTATACCTAGTAAGAGTAAGCATTACCCACCTAAACATATGTCATTGTTGAAGCCAAAACACACTATATTGATAACCTAATATATATAACAAAAACGACATGATCCGATTGTGTAACGATATATCTTCAGAAATAAGAAATTACTTCGTTATCAATATTCAAATCGAACATGAAAACATCCGTTAATTCAGCTCCATTGTACTTTTGTTACAGTATTAGAAAACTTAATATACTACACACGCAAATGTGGCTGGTAGTTAAGAAAAAATATTTCATAGACGTTTGTGATCGTAATCATGTGATTACATTATCTGTTTTAATGGTCTTGCAGATCAGCCTAAGCATAAAATGAAATTACATTTAAAAATGTACATTTTACAAATATATATAAATCCAACAGACTCCAGCAGGTTTCTTACACTGTGCCGTCTGTATTATCACATTTCCCCTTCAATATCAATCTTCCTCTATGTCTGTTTTAATAGTTTCTTGAGAAATAATTTGTTATTGTAAATATTCATGAAGAGTAGTTTTATATGTTGTACGAACTTGTCCACTCTCTGTTTCTTGAAAATATGTCTATTCTATATGAAAATAACCTGCGCAACTGGTAGCTCAGTATTAATAACTATGTAATATGATTGGTTAACAATTTTCACTTATCATTAGTGACTGTTTCAGTTCACGAAGTGTATGGCCATAACAGTTCGTGTCATTAATGTTTGATAGATGCATGGATTCTGCATATTACTGCGTCACTGATATAATGAAGATGCATCGATCCATGCTGCGGTTTGTTCATTTGACAGTTTAGTCTGCTTTTTATGGAAGAATAAGAGGCAGGTTTCGGTTATAACCGTTTGCTTTGAAAATGAGGTTCTAATCAAACATCGACAACACTGCTCTTTTCAATCACGAATGTAGACCAGCTCGGTGTCAGCTATTACCTGTGGCAGGATCCACTAAGTCTGAGTTCGACTCCCAATCCACCCTGGTCCTTTGTTTTGTCCCTTTCATACACATTATCATTCAGTATAGGATATTTATATAGAGCACATATCCACGCAACTAGTACAGGTTCAAGGAGACGTTTCGTCATAGATTCTAATGCCGTTTTTCCCGTCCATCAAGTCTTCCCTTACTGTAATGCACAAGCCCTTACTGAAGCGGGTCTAGCTGCAAATACTGACTACGGGTTTCACCAAAACTAATCACGGCCTCACGACCCCCAGAAACACTAAAACACAAGTGACTATTTGCAAGTGAAAGAAAATAATAGGACAATACAATCAACATTCAACGATTGGCAATACACTACATTCAAGATTATATCTAACGTTATAATAATAATAATAATAGTAGATTTGTATTGCGTTCGATAATATGCTCAAAGCGTTCGTTAAAAGAAACTTGTGATTCAGCTTTGAAGTGTATTTACATGTAAACATGTGACCTAAATGGACGAGTGAGTGAGTTTGGTTTTACGCCGCTTGTAGCCATGGCCCAGCACTATCACCATGAGGAATACCAAAAATCGGCTTCACACATTTTACCCATGTCGGATATTGAACCTGGGTCCTAGAGGTGTGACGGGCGGACGCTTTAACCACAAGGCTACCCCACCGCCCCTTAAATAAATCAGAGCATTTAGTTGTCATACATTTTGCATATCTACAGAAATTGAATAAATGTCTTTTGTATCTTTAGATTGCTAGTTTTGAAGCATGTGTGACGTAGTCTGTGTTGAGGCATTCGTAACTACTCGCCTCTTTCCGTGAGTTGATCACTGGATTGTCTGGTCCAGACTCGATTATTTACAGGCCGCCGTCATATAGCTGGAATATTGCAGAGAAGACTCAAGAAGACTCGTACCCCATTCGTAACTACTCGCCTCTTTTCGTGACCTAACACACCGCCGGAATGACACGAGTAGTATCCGGAATACTACTCAACAGGTGTCAGCATCCGGTGTACCAAATCCTGTAGACACCCTCTACATTGCGACTCCCTTCTCCGCCTGTGGCATAAGGCTTAATCTTACAGTTTAATTAATGCAAAATCGTTGCTGTACAACGGTTACATGCACCCAGAGCGGGTCGAACATTAAAGCAGTGATATACATTAACTAGAGCTGCAGATTATGCAGTTTCCTGATTGCAATGTATCCTGAGGCTGTGACGCTTAAACTACAATGGATTGATGTTGAGAAAATGACGCGATTTACAAATCAATCATTAATGACACACTTTAAAAACACATAAAACCTGAAGGCAGTATGCACGTCAAAAGGATATGAATTACTCTGTGTCTAGACTATTCGAAACAATGATCAGCGACACAGCACTGAACCACTCAAGCCATAGCTATAAATTAGCTCACCCGTGAAGATCCGGGTTAGAATTGATCTTCAGTAACTCCTACTTGTCGTGAAAGGCGATTAACGGGATCGGGTGGTCAGGCTCGCTGACTTGGTTGACACATGTTGAATCTCAATTGCGTAGATCGATGCTCATGCTGTTGATCACTGAATTGCCTGGTCCAGACTCGTTTATTTACATATCCCTGGAACATTGCTGAGTGTGGCGTAAAACTAAACTCACTAACTATGAATTTGCTTAACAGTGTACCTTCAAAGCTCAGACTTACTATCAATGGGTGTATGTTCTGAACATATCACAACTGGTAGGGAGAAATGTTGAATAGTCTAGTATGTACAGTGTTTGTCCGTCACGTCTACGTTCGATTCCATTAGGGTATAATGTCTGGAGCGTCCCTGGTGTCTTGATATTGCGGGAATATGGCTAAATGCTACTTATAATTGACTCACTGACTCTTGGGACTGAATATCATTCGGGAACAACCTAGAACTCGAATTTAGTTAATATCCAGACACATGAATGGATTCAACACATGGTTATAACTATATAACAATATTTATAACCGGAGAAATACCTACAAGGACTGACATACCTTACTGGTAGGACAAGACGTGCCCACATAGCTGTCACCTAGTGTCATAACTGACTCTCATTATGGCCGCCGCTAGTTTGCATTTTACACCTAATGGGATCTGTTACGTCGCATGGCGATGGCGTTATAACGTTAGAAGTTGCGGTTGGGTAGCCTCGTTAACGCGTTTGCTCGTCACGCCGAAGGCCCGCGTTCGATTCCCCACATGGGTACAATGTGTGAAGCCATTTCTGGTATCCCCCGCCGTGATATTCCTGGAATTTTACTAAACGCGGCGTCAAACCATACTCACTCACTCACTAAAACGTTAGAATTTATGACACCGACGTTTTACGTTTGCTCTTTTAGTTCGAGATGTCGTCATTTACTGATGGTTCGTAAAATGTTTCTGGACCTTTACCGGCTCACTTCCGCAGTACTGATATTCCGAGACGTTTCGAAATTTAGAAATATTGTACAATCTGGGTTTTTCGTGTACGATATGTTAGTGATAGATTCTATCGGACTGCGTTATTGTGTGGGCGGTTCGCTTGTTATCTTGAAAATTATACTGAAAACGTCAAGGAAACCAATTCGTGTTGTGTCATGATTTTTAATATATTTTACACATGCGCAGCGGCACAGACACGCATTTTACCTATTTACATATACAATGTATACTGTTATTTGAAACGCAATTTATACAATAGAAGCTGGATGTGTCACGCAATGTCAGAGTTCTACCAGTCATGTCAACCATTATGTATGGATCTGTATAGTATTCAAAAGATTAGACAGTTTCTGGGGACCTAGCTCATATATCTGTCTTATCTCAGACCGGCTTACGACATTCATATGCGCCGTACATATTCAACAGGCTAAAAACTGTTGAAATCAACTTTATGCATCATATAGAATTCTGCCTGTAGTTCGGTGTCACTTAATACATGGCAATTATTTGATTTATATTCTTATGTATGTCAAATGAATAGACCGGTTTTTAACCTCTCCTTCTCACTACCGGGCTGTATTGTACTGACTTTATCCAAAATATTTGAAACTGTTTAATGTAATAAAAATACATCAAAACGGAATTTATCATCAAAATCAAGCTCTAATGATTCAAAGAAAGAAATGTTGATAGATTGAGAAATTCGTATTTTAAAATGACCATGAGTTTTTAAAACCTGGTGTCAGCGAGGTAAATTTCGTCACTGACTGTCCACAAGAAAACTGTAGAATTGTACAATTCACACTGTACAAGTGATGAGCATGTGTTTATGAATTACTATATACTAAATAGTGACGATACAGGTGTTCGCGAAAAATGGAGTGTATTCTGTCCCACTAGAGGTACCTGTCATAAACACTATGCAAAGGCTAGTCAATAATTCATCTGAAATGATTCGGGCACGTATGGTAGAAGTAAAACAGAGAATTGCACAGGACATCATTTTTGTCGCTGATGCGTCAAATTTTAAAATTTCTTCAACATGTCTTTTGGAAGCTGTTTTACTGAGGTCTTGAGGGTTGTAACCTTGATCTAACGTCTTCTAAGTAAGGGTCTGTGTAATCTTGGTAAAAAGAGAGAAAGAGAATGTAAACACCAACGGCTTGAACTGTTGAAATATTGGTCGACATGAAGGAAAAGTGAAATCATGTCTCTAATCATGAAGCCTTGTTGAGATTTGTTTCTCTATCTGATTCTTTATGTATAGATTTAAATGCGAAACAAATTTTATGAAACTTAACGTAACTTACCAATTTGACAATCAACGTCATCTGCAATTTGTTAAATACATTATTTTCCTTGTTTACACAAGGCGACATAAAATTAACACATCCTAAACGATAGATGGTGACAGGTGATATGTTTGTCAACAAAACAAACTAACATTGATATTGTAAACAAAGCTTTAAAAATGTTTAAATGCATAATCTGCGACGTATTCGACAGTTTATTCACCTTCTCAACGTAATCAAACGTGGTGACCTTGATAGCTGGGCTTCATAGTCATTCGTTTATCTCATGTAATGTCTTTATGTTCATTTTACTGCTCTATGCTGTATCAAAAGATCTGCCACAAATCTTATTTATTGTTGTATACGTCATATGAGTGAGTGAGTGAGAGACTGAGTTTAATTTTGTGCCACACTCAGCAATATTACAGCTACATGGCGGCGGTCTGTGAATAATCTGGATATGACAATCCAGTGATCAACAGCATGAGCATCGATCTGTGCAATTGGGAACCGATGACATGTGTCAACCAAGTCAGTGAGACTGACCACCCGATCCCGTTAGTCGCCTCTTTCGACAAGCATGGGTTACTGAAGATATTCTAACCCGGACCTTCACAGTTTTTACTTTTACACTAATATCCCACTGCCAAATATACAGCAAAAGCGATGTCGCGATATGTGTTCGTACGTACGTGCTTCCGGTCGTTTGTAGGTTCGTGAGTGCGTGCGTGCGCAGGCCTATGTGACACTGTAGGTGTTTGGCCTATGTATATTGCATCGTTCCTTAACATTTCTTGGCTAGTATATATGCATGTGTTCAAAACATGTCTGCATCAGGATAGACAAGACGTTATACAAGCTGTATGAAACCCATGTGTCTAGACACCATTTTTACATTAGGTTTTAAATGTACAATGTCATTGTATTGCCTCGAATGCCGTTTATTGACCGGATGTAACATCAGCCGTTCATGTATATGAGTTTGCCTTTGATGTATGTAACATGTCACACTCAAAAAAACATGATTCTCTCTTTAAACTGTTCTTGCCCACATTACAAAGCGCAGTGATAATTTGCTTTGACACTTGACAGAAATGTGAATAAGAGTACCCTTAAGGCACTTATATTTTACATTTGCTATGAATGAAGACTGACAGTTATGCCACGACTGCGTATGTGTTTCCAGAAGGGAAATAAATTTTGCCAGGGATATTTTTAGATTGAATATGACCCTATTAAACAACGCCCTTTTAACGACAAACTTTTTCTTAATTACTTCTTAACGAGAAAAATCCAATCAATTGTCTGTTCATGCAGACAGGAGACGAGGAGGCTCACTAAGGCTGTCTTTAAATACTAGCATGGCTGTCTTCAGCATAGTGTTGATGAATTACTAAAGTCTAATTCAGCCTTATATGTATATTGAAGCAGTGTGTATATTACAACGTCGCATTGAACAGTTTATCGATTATACACAGACAGACCGATATTTTATTTCAGTCTCACCTCACATAAAATTCATATATAAATATACTTATAAAATATAACATATAAATGAGCCACCCTTTAACGGTTATGAGAGACTAATGTATTTATGCATTAATGATAAACACTAAAACTAAATAATGATTTAGTTATATACAGTATAAAATCTATCCGTATAAAATATGTTTTCTTCTTTGCAAGATATAAAAGCAGGTTTTGGCACTGAAATATACATGGTGTTTAAAAAGTAAAACTAATTTATCATCATCACAGAGATCTAAGAAGTTAGGATAGCTAAAACAGACATTTTCATATAAACTTTCACGCAAATCATCATACATAGGGCAATACAACAGAACGTGTCTTTCATCCTCAACACTCTCACTGCACTGAAAACATACCCTCTCATTCACATTCACATTTGTATATCTGCCGGTTTCCAAATGCAGAGGAGCAGTACCTGATCTGAATTTGGAGAAGGCAGAGCGGTAAGAACGGGGCATACTCATACTCACATAACTTTCACAGCCATACACATTCTTAATCATTCGATACGTTCGTAATTTGTTACCTCCCGTTCTACCGCTTGGCTTGTGTAATAACCCATACAAAGCATTCACATACTTCTGCATGTACATGTATATACTTGTGTGTCAACTTGACGTAGGAGTTGGAGCTGGAGCTGACAGATCTCTACAAACATAATCAGAGCAAAGAGGGATTCGAACCGCAATCAAAGGTTTCAGGCCGAGAGTACACACTATAATGTTTAGGTTATATCACAGTTATAAATATATAACTGTGACCGAAACAAGTAACTCCTTTTAAATTGAAAAAGAGCCCCAGCCAGATGGGAGATTCCTTGATGGAAATCTATACTTGCTTCATTCAGGGTTTTTGCATTACTCAGAGCAAGGTATGGGCTGAAGGGAAACTTATTTTGTTCACGGACCGTGAGACAGACAAGCCTGAAACATTCAAAGATATCTGAGTGAATAACTCATACATTAACCTGGATCAAGTGAATATAGACTTTCTGCTATTGTGACAGCAATGTTTATGTTAGTGGAACAGATATACAAATGACTAATTATGTACGTATGTATGTTCAATCTACCACACCAAAGACTAATTATCATGATCAAAACACACTCACAATTATCGAAAAAGCCATATTTCCTGTCTGTCTATCTATCTATCTATCTATCTATCTATCTGTCTGTCTGTCTGTCTGTCTGTCTGTCTGTCTATCTGTCTGTCTGTCTGTCTGTCTGTCTGTCAATCTATATTTCACAATAGTCTTGGTGAGTGTTGTGCAATAAAACTTACAATCATACAAACATACCTCTATGGCTCAATAATTTTTCGTCATACCCGACAGATAGTGGATTTCAATCTCACATAAGTGAATATCATCAGCGATCAAACACTACTGTGTCGAAGTTGAGGGGACCTTAATAAATACTATGAGTTATCCCCTGTTCGACACAAACACATCATGATGTCTAAAGAAGGAATACGCATGAACCATGTTTGTACTGTACAACTGTAAGTTTGACACACAATAATTCGGTACAATGGTGTTTGACTAATTGTTGTTATCATATAATAACTGAAAGTGGAGTATAGAAATATGGCATAGCAATAAGACAATCCTTATAGATATCATTTTGTGGATATCTTGCATAATGTGGATATTAGACATGTTAACATATTTTTATGAATAAAATGGCTTTTAGAAAGTAGTAAAATGTAACATATGGATAATTGGAATTACACTTTCGAAGTAAAATACAGCTTCTATTACCTTTTGGTGTTGGGACCCATTTGGTATTGGAGTGAGTGAGTGAGTTTAGTTTTACTCCGCTTTTAGCATTATTCCAACAATATCACGGGGGCACCAGAAATGGCCTTCACACATTGAGCCCATGTGGGGAATCGAACCCGGGTCGGACGAGCGAACGCTTTAACCCCTTTATTCCCTTAGGAATTCGAACTCGCACCCGGAGAGTTAGGCACTTAATCGCCATCAAACAGCCCCCAATGTAATTGACTAATTGATTCCTAGTCACCATTCTTGTTAATTCACAAAGTAATATGTATTCTAGTTTCTGAGGGAACTCGACTGGTATCTAACACATGACATTTTCCGGACTAGAACTGTTACTTCTCGTCCCAGCTTCAACATATGGCAACAATACCTATATAAAAACACATGTAGATATATTGCATACCTGATACGTATGTTTTCATTCTGTTATCACTGCAGGGGATACACAAGTATCAATTACACAAGTACCACCTGTTACCTTATCTGTTACATGTGTTTCCAAATCAATTCCTCTTCTTATTAAACTGACAGCTAAAAGAAACGTTACTATGGAAACATGAAATTGCAAAAATATATATTTTGAACTAAACTGATTTACAACAAAGCGTTGATAATTTAATTATCGTGTTTACCCTATTTTGGTTCCGAAACTTAAGAGTTAATAGAATAGGACTTGGCAGACGACCTTGTTTCAGACCAACTGTTAAAACATTGATGTGAGTAAAGATTAGATTTTTGCCTAAAGTGTGTTGTCAGGTTTATGTGGAGCCAAGGTCGGTATATGGAATACACGACAGAAGGAAGGGTGAATGACTGTTGTTTTACATTTTATTACCAGCAAGGCAGTAGTGAATGTCAAATCAACAGGACGCTAGACTTCCTGGTTTGATCACATTTTGACTATATTGCCAACTGACTTGGTGTTGGTGTCGGTGTCGGTGTCTGTGTTGATGTCGGTCTTGTTGTCGGTTTCAGGGTGCTGGTGCTGGTGTCGGTGTCGATGTCGATGTCGGTGTTGGTGTATATGTCGGTGTCGTTGTCGGTTTCGGCGTGCTGGTGCTGGTGTCGGTGTTGGTGATGATGTTGGTGTTGGTGTCGGTGTCGTTGTCCGTTTCGGGGTGTTGGTGCTGGTGCTGGTGTCGGTGTCGGTGTCGGTGTCGGTGTCGGTGTCGGTGTCGGTGTCGGTGTCGGTGTCGGTGTCGGTGATGGTGTTGGTGTTGGTGTTGGTGTTGGTGTCGGTGTCGGTGTTAGTGTCGTTGTCGGTTTCGGGGTGTTTGTGTTGGTGCTGGTGCTGGTGTCGGTGTCGGTGTCGGTGTCGGTGTCGGTGTCGGTGTCGGTGTGGTGTCGGTCGGTTAGGTGTTGTTGGTTTCGTGTTTGTGTTGTCGGTGTCGGTGTCGGGGTTGGTGCTGGTGCTGGTGCTGGTGCTGGCGTTGGTGATGGTGATGGTGTGTCGGTGTCGGTGTTGGTGTCGGTGCTGGTGTTGGTGTTGTTGATGGTTTCGGTGCTGGTGCTGGTGCTGGTGCTGGTGCTGGCGTTGGTGTCGGTGCTGGTGTTGGTGTTGGTGATGGTGTCGGTGTCGGTGCTGGTGCTGTTGATGGTGCTGGTGCTGGTGCTGGTGCTGGCGCTGGTGTGTGTTGGTGTTGGTGGATGATTAGAAATAATGCCCACATAAAAGGAATAGAAAAACATAACATAAACAAGATCAATACGCTGATGACAGAGAACTTTTCCTCGATGGATCTGAAAATAGCTTGCAGAGTGCCTTAGATACTCTAGACACCTTACACAAAATTTCTGGACTTAAGGTCAACATTGAGAAGACCAAAGCAATATGGCTAGGATCCAAGGCAGACTCTAATGTAAAATTATGTGAAGATAGAAAATTAAATTGGATAAACTCTGACTTTGAAGTATTGGGAATTACTTTAAATTCACAGTTGGACAATCTCTGGGTCATAAATACTAGAAACAAACCTGGAAACAATAAATAAGATGCATGTGGTAATGAAGGCTTTCTTTCATCTGATATCATTAAAAAGACCTACAACATTAAAGGCACGTTTCTTGATTTTGAAAGTGTAATCAATAATCTTCCTGCGGAATGGAGAGGGAAAATAAACATAACAACGCACTTACAACCCATGCTTATCTAAACCTTTAATTGATTTGCTCTCTGAATCCAAATGATGTAGAAAATACTATGAAAACAAAAACCATTGATCCACCTCATTCTTGTCTAAAATGGAACAATGAGTTTAATACTGCTATGAATTGGAAACTTACATATACACAAACAAGAAGTTGTACCAAAGACAGTAAATTGTGTGACTTTCAATACATATTTTTGCAAAGAGCAATATAAACAAGAAAAGAACTCTTAAAAATGAAATTAATAAACAAAAATACATGCTGTGTATGTGAAGTAGCAAATGAAGATATTTCAAGATATATCATGCACATTATTCATGAGTGTACACTTGTCAATAGTTTCTGGAAGTGGGTAGCAGAATTTATGAACAGAAGATGTACTAGCAGATATGAACTACCAAAGGAAATGGTCTTCTTTGGACTACCCAGATGCTTTATATTACAAAATCACTTGATTCTGATTGCGAAAACAAAAGCTTTGCTTTGACTCGTTTGTAAAAACAGTCAAGGACATAATGAATATTGAAAAACACATTGCAAATATGAATCTAAAAGCCAACAATGTCAGTAAGAAGTGGCAACCTTTGATAGATATTGATATGCCAGCTATCACTGACTGACTGTTGTGATATCTATCACAACGTGACCGTATTTTTTCTCTCTTTGTACTTGAAAAATACGATGATAACATAAGGTAAATGCACTACGGTAATTAATCTTTGATAAACATCGATGTGCCTGCTGCCACCGTTTGACATGCGTGATATCTACTACGATGTGACCGTGTTTCTTTCTGTATTCGACATAGTACTATGACGCCTTAATGAAGGTGAGGTGAGGTGAAATTGGGTTTTACGTCGTACTTGAGAATATTTCGCTCATATGACGACGTGCATGCTTGTGTATGTGTATGTGCGGCTGCTTGTACTAGCCCAGACTTAAGCTGGTTTTATAGTAATAGCTCACTGAGATACCATGCCGCAGTGAAGCATGAATACCCCACTCAGACACATTATACTGACTCCGAGCCGACCAGTCCTTGTTGTACCCATTAATGCCGAGCGCCAGACAGGGACGAACAAGTACCATATTTTAACGCCTTTTGGTATGACGCGGTCGGGGATCGAACCCCCCGACCTTCCGCTCACCGGGCGGACGCTCTAACCACTACACCACGGAGGCGGTCTCTTAATGAAGGCATTGGGTAAATGCACTACTGTGTTGATGCAGCTTCCAATCTATGGCACTATAATGCAGTGTCGCCTCTCCTTAGACTCTGATAAGGCCTAGATTTCTGTATATAACCTATGACACATACGCAAAGTATTTTGTTTTACTAGTATCATTATTTACTACAATATTTACTACATTATATAACAAGTTTTATGGATAACAACTTCTTTATTTTGGTGAGTGCGACGTTTCGATACAGATTCTTGTACCGTTGTCAAGCAAGAGTGATACATGAAGTGTAGGAGCTGCATATATATACTGTATATAACAATGAAACAACATAATAGACAAAGGAAACAACATAATTGCCATGATTGGCTAAGCAGTAAGCTGATGAAGCCAGTAAGTACATAAAGGATAGTGAATGGAAGCCAGAGATGTAGTTACAATGAGATGTTTATACAATGGATGCGATGTTTATACAATAGACTGGGCTTGGTGGAGGAGTGGATCATAAGCAGATGGAATGAAGCATCCTTGGTCACGGTTGATGGTAGGCTTGTGGCGTTTGATGTGAATGGCTTCTGTGAGCTTGCGTTTAGTGAAGTCCGTTTGGTTGTTGGCGAGAATTTACTACAATGTGACTTTTGTACCATGTACCATGCATCAGTATTATTGCATTATCCTTTGATAAACATTGGTACACCAACTGCCACTATTTGTCAAATGAGATATCTGCTATAATGTGACCGTCTTCTCCTGCACTTGAAAAGTACTATAAATCCATTAGGTAACCATTACTTATTAACCTTTGATAACTATTGATATACCTGTTACCATTACTTGACATATGTGATATTTTTTGCAAAGATGTTTTTCACTTTGTACCTATACAGTACCATGAATGTACCAGGTAATGGCACAACGGTATCAACCTTCATAGACATTGATATATCAGTACCTGAGATCTGTAATATGTTTTGCTCTGTGAATGTTTTCTCTCTCTCTGTGTTGGAAAAGCACTATAACAGGACTTCGTAAATACACTACTGTGTTAATACAGCATTCTACCATGGGATTATAACCTGTCAATAACATATGGCAATCCGTTCTCTATTAAATCAAACATTACACTCTGTTCATGAGAATAGCTACCATGTTGTTATATGAACTGTAACCCTGGTGTACTGAAATAAAAATGAAAACAAATATATATTCCGTACTGCTCCAATGTCTAAATGAGGCTATTTGGTGTTGATCAAGTGTAGGTCGCTTTACTTATCTCAAGCAATCACAGTGCATAGGACGTCAGACGAGCAGTGAGCGAACTTTCACACACACATACACACTAATACTTTACTTTACTTTAATATGTCAGCAACAAGAAGAATCGTCCTATCCCTCACTCCCAGACTTAGCATCCCCCGACATCTAAGCTCACATCTACCCTGACAATGTGGACCGGCCATATTAGTGTAACTGTGTTAGGTAACTGTTGTAGAGTCTGCTGACGCCCGAACACAGTCAGCACTATATAGAGATCATAATACGACTGTTGAACACTATGTTTAATGTTCATGACATTGACGCTACGAGTTTAAATGCAGGACACGGGTCAAGCAG